>NW_021705811.1:54309-56936 GCF_003719475.1 Trypanosoma rangeli
AACAAAACAGAATCAAAAAACAAGCAAACAAAAAGAAAGGAAAGAAAAAAAGGGGGGAATAAAAGCTGCAGAAACAGCAAAGAAGGTCATAGTAAACAAAAAACAAAAAACAAAAAGAAGGAAAAGGGCCAATGAGGTAGTTTACCCCGCTGCATGTGCATTTACGCTTTATCCAATGAAATACCCGAGTACGTCTCCGCTCCTCGCTTTGCTCCCCTCCCTCTTCTCATCTTGTTTTTTTTTTTACAGCTGAACCCCCCATGAACGGCTCGGTTAAGAAAAAGGCTAATCACCAATTCACACGAACTTTCTCCAGAGACTCACGAAGCAACACGCACACACGCAAAAATATTCGCGGCCGTAGGTGCTTACACACAGCTGAAATAGGAGGAATAAAATATCCGCCGCGAGAGAGCAAGCGAGCCAACGAACGAAAGACGGAAAAAAAACAAAAAAAAACAATAAAGAATGGAAATGGGGAAGGAAAACAAAACCAAACAAAAAAAGGTACAAAACTTCTATAGAGAAAGAAAGGGAAAGAGTTGTTGGGTGGGAATAAAGAAAAAAGAGGCAGTGAGGCGGGACAAAGGTGAAGGCGTAAAGAGTTCCAAGCAGGAATAACAAAAAAAAAAAATTGAAAGAAACAGTAGAAAAGAAAACAAAAAAGTAACATCTCACACATACACACACGAGTGAGAAAGGAAAAGAGACCGATATGGATGGCTGATGGCGATCATCATCAGCTCTCTCAAAACCGCCTTCTATTACCCCTTCAACACCCCCTAACTTTCTCCGTGCTCGCTAAACGCAGTTTGTATACCATTTCTTTTTCTCTATTTATTCGGGTTTATTTTCTTTCTCAGGAGTAGTATTTGATCCTTCTTTTTTTTCTTTTCTTTCTTATTTCTTCTTCCTGTTTTAGTTGCTTTCCTTTATTCTCTATTCCTGGCATTCCTTTTTCTTCCTCTCCCTTTTCGTCAGCTGCGTCCTAGCAGCACCTCATGCGCCTTTACAAAAAAAAAAAATGATCTAGACAACATCATTCCACCCCCAATCACCCTTTCTCCTGTTTCTCCTCCTTCTCTCACCCCCTCATGCCCTTAAAAGAAAAAAAACAGATAAACATGCTGTTCTGTATTGACTTAACCGTCTATACAACAGAACCTGTTTCCCGGCTTTTAGGGGAGTGGTGGCACGGTGCTCGCAAGAGTCTTCTTATTGGAGACGCGCCGAGAGGGTTTCTTGACGCCCTTCTTCGACGTTGTGCTCTTCTTCGGCTTTGTGCTCTTCTTCGGCTTTGCGCCCTTCTTCTTCGCTGCTGCCTTCTTCAGCAGCTTACGACCCTTGCTGCTCTTTCCCTTCTTCTTTGAAAGCCTTATCGCCGCCTCAACGCGCTTATCGAAGTCCTTCAGCCTCTTCGTAGCACGCCAAAGCTCACCCGCCTTCTTCATGCGTCGTTTCCCCTTGACACATCCGATCCTCTTGAGGGTATTATAAAAGCGCATATAAAGAGTCGAAGGTCGTGTGGTATTGCTTGGACCCACCAGCACCTTTGCAACCTTCTCTTTTTTTGGCACCACACCAGCTTTCGCGGAAACAACTTTTTTCTTGCTCTTCAGCAAGAAGGAAGACGGAACAAGTTTTCCGCTCCCACTGGGCTTTGTCAGCTTCGTCACAGGAAAATGGGGAAGAACCTTTCGTTTAGGGTTCAGCGCCGCGGCAAGTAGGACACTCTTGCCGACCTTGCTGCTGGTGGAGGCCCGCTTTGCTGCAGCGGCAAGAAGCTGGGTGAAGCGCAACATTGTTTCTTCTTGTTCCTCTTTTCTTGTTGATTGGGTAGGAATGACGGAACCGCTAGATTATTTTATACTCCCTATGTTTCGTAGGGACCCGGTATATGCAGAACGTACCAAAACAAACAAACAAAAATCAGAAACGACAGAAAAAGTATGAAAACAATAAAGACCCATGGAGATAACAACACTTACAGCTAAAGTATTTCAAAGAAAGAATTCCCCCCAATGAGGCTGGAGGCGTTCCTGTTGTCAGTTATCCTCTTTTGCTGTTGTACCGTCCAGACGTATTTGATGCCACAACGGACGGCGCACGTTACAGGTACACTGACACAGTATCACATGAAACCCCTGTATAGAGAAATCTTCCGGGGATGCTTTAAGCAACTTCTATAAGCGACGCATCACAACACATCTAACAAACAAAGAAGAAAATAGTAATAATAATAAAAAAACACGACTCCATTACACCCTTTTCTTCTGCGGTTGTTGCAGTTGCCGTTGTTGCTGCTGCTGTTTCCACAGCTTTGCCACCGCAGCAAGTCTTTCCCTGTTGGGCAACTGACTGTACTTGGGCAGGTTGGCCTTCACAAACTGTGCGTACTTCGTCAGGGCACGCTTCGGTTTCTCCCCACTCTTCGTGGTTGCTTTGGTCTTCTTGGTACGTTTCGGAGACGGCATCGTCTTGGCACGCTTCTCCAGTGCAGCACGTTCGGCAGGTGCAAGGGCCTTGTAGAGCTTGGAGGTCATTTTCCCACGCCGCGAAACCGGAAGACCGCGCAGGGCGGGATTGTTCTTCTGCTCCATCATGAACAGCGCGTATGCGCCAATGGC
>NW_021705811.1:56961-61057 GCF_003719475.1 Trypanosoma rangeli
CAACTGACTGTACTTGGGCAGGTTGGCCTTCACAAACTGTGCGTACTTCGTCAGGGCACGCTTCGGTTTCTCCCCACTCTTCGTGGTTGCTTTGGTCTTCTTGGTACGTTTCGGAGACGGCATCGTCTTGGCACGCTTCTCCAGTGCAGCACGTTCGGCAGGTGCAAGGGCCTTGTAGAGCTTGGAGGTCATTTTCCCACGCCGCGAAACCGGAAGACCGCGCAGGGCGGGATTGTTCTTCTGCTCCATCATGAACAGCGCGTATGCGCCAATGGCAAGACGAGAACGGCAAAAACGCAGCATTGGTGGTATTAAAGTTTCACCTGTTCCTTTATTTCTTTTGTTCCAAAGAAAAAAAAAAACACAAAAAAAAACATTTCGCAGCGGTAAATGGGTGGACAGAAGAGAAAAAGAGAAGCGGCAGGGTTGGAACTCCGCCCCCGCAACAATGTTGGTGCACGGCCGAGGGGGGCCAGCACAAGGCATCAGCATCACAATGAAGTTCTATGATGGGGCTCCGCTCCACAAAGAATAGAAAAGCAGCGGAAAATGCTGCAAAGCAAAAACAGAATATCAATATCATTCCATCCTATTCTCTACAATGTAACGGAAAAAATGATACTAAACATTCCTGCCGGAGAATGCAAAAACAAACACGTCACCGCGCTCAAACTTTCTCCTTTTTACATCTCCCCTTCCTCAGCATATTATCTATGTGTGGAGTGTTCCCTTTTTTTTTGGCGTAATATAGCACCATCTACAAAGAAAAACATTTGGACGTCTCTGTATCCATTTAAATTTTACTCCCATGCACTTGTGTAAGCTGTTGCTGCTGCTGCTGTTTCCACAGCTTTGCCACCGCAGCAAGTCTTTCCCTGTTGGGCAACTGACTGTACTTGGGCAGGTTGGCCTTCACAAACTGTGCGTACTTCGTCAGGGCACGCTTCGGTTTCTCCCCACTCTTCGTGGTTGCTTTGGTCTTCTTGGTACGTTTCGGAGACGGCATCGTCTTGGCACGCTTCTCCAGTGCAGCACGTTCGGCAGGTGCAAGGGCCTTGTAGAGCTTGGAGGTCACCTTACCACGCTGCAAAACCGGAAGACCGCTCAGGGCGGGATTGTTCTTCTGCTCCATCATGAACAGCGCGTATGCGCCAATGGCAAGACGAGAACGGCAAAAACGCAGCATTGGTGGTATTAAAGTTTCACCTGTTCCTTTATTTCTTTTGTTCCAAAGAAAAAAAAAACACAAAAAAAAAGATTTCGCAGCGGTAAATGGGTGGACAGAAGAGAAAAAGAGAAGCGGCAGGGTTGGAACTCCGCCCCCGCAACAATGTTGGTGCGCGGCCGAGGGGGGCCAGCACAAGGCATCAGCATCACAATGAAGTTCTATGATGGGGCTCCGCTCCACAAAGAATAGAAAAGCAGCGGAACGTCAAGCGCAGGATAGACGGTATCAATCACGCTGGTATCCACGCTTTCATTTTGTCTATGGCATCTCATATGCGTCTTCAGGAGGGAGTTGAGTTACCCATGCACCGCGTGGACATCCGTACCGTCTCCAACGACTCTATGGAAAGTGTGTATTCAGTTATCGTTACCCAAAGCGAGGAAGAAATACACGAAAAAGCAAGACTCTACAAAAAGCATCACAGTGTTAGAACGGCAGTGACGGTGTAGCTGCTGCAGGGGTCGTCAGACCCGGTTTGTCTACGGCAGTTGCCGTCTTTATTGAATTCCACTTTGCAGCAATTACCTTCATCCGTTCTTTGATTGGAAGATGTTTCACATGCGGCATCTGTTCCTTCACAAATGTGGCGTATGACGACACTGTGGCTTTGGTGCCGGTTTTATTCTTCCTTGCGGAAGTCTTTGTTTTGGTCGTTTTGCGAGTTCCGCCACCGGTTTTAATTGTCAGTTTTTTTTCTTTTTTGCTAACTGAATGTTTTTTCCTCGGCGGCGTTGGGGATATACTCACAACTTCACGCCGGGAGAACTCTCTTGCACGCCGCTCAAGCGTCTCTCTTGTAGCCTCTGGAAGAGTGTTAAAAATGGCAAATAGTCTTTTTTCGCGTATGCTAGGGGATGCAATGGATGCAATAGCCGGATTAGAAAGCTGCTCCTTGTAGAAGAGCTCGTACGGCGTAATCTCGTTCGGATACCTGTAAGATGGAGTCATCTTGTAGTCGCCCATATTCTTGGCTTCCCAAGCTGCAGCCCGCCTCTTGAGCGCCTCCATGTCGTCTCGGGTGAGTTGATTGAACATTTTTACTATCACTTTTTTCTTCTGCACCGCTGACAAGCCGTGCAGGTTGGTGTTCCTCCTTTGCTCCGTCTGAAAGAAACGCAGTGTCAGCTTCCTGCTGTTATACAGTGGCCCTACTGTTCGTAACATGCTTCTCGTACGGCCTTAAAGCGTCTGTGTGGGCACGCACACGGAGAGAGCCGTACGCCCCCAAACTGCACAGCCCTCCCTGTAACTTCGCCTCTTTCCCTCCCACCCCGTGTTTATCTTTTTGTTGTTGTTGTGGGTTTGACGTGTTTGTTTGAAACCATCCACACCCAGCCACAAAGAGAAAACCAAAAGAATAATAATAGTCATCATACCAAAGAGAAGAATGCTGTTACAGCCAAAACCTCAGAAGACGCGGGTCGCCACTGAGGGAGTGGGGGTGGGTGGGTTAGTGTAATGAAGCCAATAAAGATCAACAGGGAACATACATCTAAGATGAGACCTTGTGTCTCCCTTTATTGCTAGAAAAGGGAAAGGACCATAATAGGCGATAACGGTTTGACTCCGTGTACGCCCAACGTTCTAATTCTGATGAGACACACCCAACATACAGCTTCAAAGAAGCAAATTCAAAAGACGCTTTAACAACGACTTGGCCCTCCTTGTCAGCTAACCAAGTGGCGGTCGTTGGACCCCCTCAACTACCAGATTCCCTTCCGCATGGAGGGCGTTAGTAACAGTAGTCGTAGCAGCAGCTGAAGTAGTAGTAGTCGGGGGTTAAGCTCGGAGGACAGATAACAGTAAAAACAAACAGATAAAAACCTTCACTCGTTGCCTCCAACGTGGCGTCTAAAAAAAAAAAAAACACACACACACACACACAAAAAGTAATAGATAAAGAAACAACGTACATGCACAAAAAGGGTCGTCGTCTAATTGGTTTTACCCGACCGCACATTCCTTCCACAAGCCCCTACAACAAAAACCACAAAAAAGCAGCATAAACAAACAGGCACAACAGAAACAAAAAGATAAATGTGAAGCACAGAAGTAAAGGAAACATCTACTACCATTACATGATGAAGGCAATCTCCGAACAAATTATGGAAATTCACATGCAGCGTCCATAAACTAACAGCAACAACAAACAAGGGCAGAACCACAAATTTAAAAAAAAAAAAATTATTCAAAAACAGGCCAACTCCTGCAGAATCCGCAAGAAGACGACAATCTATGGAAAGAGACTCAAGCTCACCCTCTCCAAACCGGGTTTTGTGTTGTTGCTTTTTTATCTTGTTCCACTGTTGCGGTTTCCTTCAGTGTGCTTCCTTCTTCATCCATCGCATAAATGCCGCTGTTCCCTTAAAGGACACCAAGTCGTCCACTCCTCCTCTTTATCTTCACCCAACCGTTGAACACTAACCCGACGTTCCAGCCAAAGAATAAAGAAAGAAGAAAATAGTAATAATAATAAAAAAACACGACTCCATTACACCCTTTTCTTCTGCGGTTGTTGCAGTTGCCGTTGTTGCTGCTGCTGTTTCCACAGCTTTGCCACCGCAGCAAGTCTTTCCCTGTTGGGCAACTGACTGTACTTGGGCAGGTTGGCCTTCACAAACTGTGCGTACTTCGTCAGGGCACGCTTCGGTTTCTCCCCACTCTTCGTGGTTGCTTTGGTCTTCTTGGTACGTTTCGGAGACGGCATCGTCTTGGCACGCTTCTCCAGTGCAGCACGTTCGGCAGGTGCAAGGGCCTTGTAGAGCTTGGAAGTCATTTTCCCACGCCGCGAAACCGGAAGACCGCGCAGGGCGGGATTGTTCTTCTGCTCCATCATGAACAGCGCGTATGCGCCAATGGCAAGACGAA
>NW_021705811.1:61414-64888 GCF_003719475.1 Trypanosoma rangeli
ACGACTCCTATTACTACCCTTTTCTTCTGCGGTTGTTGCAGTTGCCGTTGTTGCTGCTGCTGTTTCCACAGCTTTGCCACCGCAGCAAGTCTTTCCCTGTTGGGCAACTGACTGTACTTGGGCAGGTTGGCCTTCACAAACTGTGCGTACTTCGTCAGGGCACGCTTCGGTTTCTCCCCACTCTTCGTGGTTGCTTTGGTCTTCTTGGTACGTTTCGGAGACGGCATCGTCTTGGCACGCTTCTCCAGTGCAGCACGTTCGGCAGGTGCAAGGGCCTTGTAGAGCTTGGAAGTCATTTTCCCACGCCGCGAAACCGGAAGACCGCGCAGGGCGGGATTGTTCTTCTGCTCCATCATGAACAGCGCGTATGCGCCAATGGCAAGACGAGAACGGCAAAAACGCAGCATTGGTGGTAGAAACTTGACTAAATTGATTTGACCATGCGCACAGAGGGTGTCAGTACAAAAAATAATAATAATAATAATAATAATAATAATCTTTCAAACACAGCAACCAACCGCAGGTTTATTGTTTGCAAAACAACAACAATAATAATAATAATGGTGGGGAAACACACATAAACAAATGAGGCAAGCATCTCGCTTTGTAGCCCAACCAAACTCATGTCGACCCCGCACCTTTCTTTTTCCGTTGGAGGCGGTGGCTATGGTGTCGCTGATGGGGTTTGATTGAAGGTTAGATTTAGGGTAAAAAGGAGGAAGGAAGTGTAAATGTTTTCCATTCTTTTCCTTATTCCCCAATGAAACAAGGCATAAAAATTGCAGGAGGTCTTGTGCAGATGTAAGAAGAGTGTAAAAGGCAGGTAATGGATGCTCCCCACACACAGAGACGCACACACTCAGGTATCTGTTCTTTCGAGCTGATTTCATCAATCTACCTTCCACTTCCCCCACCCCCCACCCCCATTTCTCATTGTCAGTAATGGGTCCCTCCTACAGCCAAGTATATATATACATATACATATACCATCATTCTTACTTGTTTCCTTCATTCTTTCTCAAGGTGTTCTTTTTCTTCGCTTCCTTCTGTTTTTTTTTTATTTGCCCCATGCATTCCTCACTAAATCCCGTCCTTTTTTTTCTTCCACTAAAAATACGTTCACTCTCCTGTTCCCTCCCCATTCATTTCCCGCGTCCCCGCACCCGCGCTCAGCGTGCGTATGACAGAGAAGCCAGAAAGAAAAAAAAAGGTTGAGTAAGAGGAAATAATGATAATAATGTAGAGGAAAAAGCCAGTATGACGAGGGGAAACAAAAATGAAGCTACAAAACTACTATTCATTTCCATATAATTTTTTTTTGTGTGTTGCCAGCCCGATAATTCTTTCGTGTAGGGATCACTGTTCAACATTTTCCCTTTCCCCTTCCCTTTCCTTTTCTTTTCCTGGGGGCTAGCAACCTTTGTTCATTCTTCATTTTAACGTAATCCAATTGAGATACAGGTTCGTGAAAATATTTCATGAGAAGCGCATTTTCTTCTCTTCCAGTCTGTGCAGTTCTTTGTTGTTCGTTTCTGGTTTTATTTTCGTTTTTTTTTGTTTTTTGTTTTGTTCGCTAGCTTGTGCTATTGTTGCTACATGTTGTTTTTTTTGCTGATTCAATTCACATATCCTTTTTTTCTCTCATTTTCGATTTCTTCCTCTTTTCCTTTAGAAATCCTGACCATTCAACCACCCCCTTTCCATGGTCACTGCCATTTCATCATCTCCCTCTCTCTTTCGGTTTCCCCTGCCTGTCCTTCTTGTGGTGGCGCGCCCCGCCTTCAGAAGATGTTGTTGCCACCGGTTTTTGGTGCATACGTGCCGCGACAGCGCCCACCGTGAGGCGCAATGTCGGGCGACTTGGAGTCAAAGAGCTGACCTTGCACCGTCATCTTTGACAGCTTGGTAGAGGCTCGCTCTTTTGCGGCGGCTTCCGCAGCTGCAGTTGACACCGAGGGCTTGCGCTCGTTTGGCGTGGTCGCCTCCTCATAGGAAAGCAGCCCACTCGGGTGGTACGGCTTCGGTGGCTTTTGCTTTTCAGGATAGTCAAAAATAGCTGCGGCCTCAGAACGCTTCGGAGCGCTGGCACCAGCATTCTTGCGGTGCACTGGAGCAGCGTCTTCAACACCCTTACCAGTGCCAAAGATGTCATGTGTCTGATTCGCATGTGTCCTCACACGGGCAATGATGGGGCGTTGACGAGGAGGCAGCGACGCTGGGGTAAATTGACGAGGTCCAAGTAGTACCTTGCGCTCCACCTCATGAAGATCTTCCACAGAGTACTGACCAAGGTTCAGCACATCAAAGGATTCATTTGACCTGTTTCGGAGCGTGTGCACTCGTACGCGGGTCTGTTTGTTATCCGCGTCCTGACCCGCTCCTGCGTCACCTTGAAACAGGTTCACGTTGGGCTTGATTTTAAAGCGGCGTTTTCCCACTGCGGGCGTTGGTTGCTGCAGCGGAGGTGGGACCTCAGTTTCACTGTAAGGTGCCGCCAGGCTGTGCGGCGGTGCCATTCCCAATGCCCGCTGTCGCCGCTGCTTCGCCTCCTCAGTTCTGACACTGCAAGCCATACCCTCAAGGTTGTCCTTCGGGCCGAGCTGATTCACCATGCGCCGTGGGATAGGGTCGTCCTCCTTGCGGCCGAGGATCCACTCCTCCGTGAGAGCCTTCCCAACCATACATTCATGCTTCTCCTCGTAGCGGCGAACACCGTGCGTCACATGACCAGGCTCCCTTGGGCCAGCAAGAAAGTCAGAAGGACTGGACTGAATGCCCTTCCTCTTCGACAACACAACTTTGACCGGAACCGCCGCATTATTATTGCCATCCGCTTTGCCCCTGAACGTCCCTGCGACGCCCATACCACGGTTGTTCACGGCGGCCCTCTGACGGTGAGAAAGATCTGGCTGAGTCGGTGGCCGCGGTGGCGGGTCGTTGGCAGTGAGAACGCGCTCCTCAGCCGTCATTGGTCGCTCAACCTCTGCTGCAACCATTATAACTCTGCTTAGTTCTTAATATTATTTGTTTTTTATTTGCAGTGAACTGAGTGTGAAGAGGAGGGAGAGACCAGGTCAACAATTCAGGGAACCGCGGCAACTTTCCCAAATCGCCCCGCAGCAACATGGAAAGGATGTGAGAAATTAGGAATTTAATTTTAAAAAGTCAGCCATAAAACTCCAGATAAAAAAGCAATAGCAACCGTAACTGCAAAAAGGGGAAGAGGAGAGAGAGGGGAATAAAGAAACTATGCTTGAATAAAACAGAAGGGCAGAAGCAAGCTCTCAACATCCTTCACTGTAGTTAGCTGTGGGCACATCTTCGGAAACAGATGAGGAGTAACACTCGGAGTAATAAATAGCCGGAAAGTGCATCCAGAGAGTTCCCGTCAGGTGCCACCAACAAAAGAAACAAGGAGGAAGAGCTAGTCAGAAAAACGGTGAGAGAAAGAGAGAGGGAAAAAGTAGCTGCAAT
>NW_021705816.1:0-19128 GCF_003719475.1 Trypanosoma rangeli
GAGTTTCTCCCCGCCGCAGCCAACTGCCAGGACGCCTTCAGCCTCTCTCCTTTTCGTCAATTATCCTGAATTGGTTCGCTGGCGGCGCGTCAGTCAACATCGTCAAAAAGGCCCTTTGCCGCCATGTGAAATTGCGAAAACAAGCCCCAGCCCACAGCGGGCGTGGGCAAACACCGTAGCGCGCCGTGCTCCCCCCACAACCGCCCGCAGGTCTGGGCCAATGAGTGGGTGCCGGTCCATCACACCACGTCGTGCGGACTGACTCCTCGTTGCGGCGTCCCACCGGCATCCGCCGCGCGCCATGCGGTGGCGGGTGAACCTGCGCGCCAAACATCCGAGACCGACAACTGGTATCCCCGCGGGGCCTTCACCGCGGGGCGAAGCGCGCCTTCTCGGCGGCCGCGCCCTTTGCCCCCACCAAAACGGCGGCAGAGGGAATTCAACGAGCCGGCGCGCCCCAACCGTCTCTCACGCACCGCGCGCTGTCCCCTGCCAAGGCCTGCCCATGCAGCGCGTACAGGGAGTCGTGTTTTGTACTTTTCTGTGGATTCTTGTGCAACATCGAAGATTCGTTTCGATGGAGAGGCGGGCGGTGGCGAGGTTTGTTTTTCCGGATGTGGTGTGTTTGTGAGTGTGCAAAAAATGTGTTGTCACAAAAAGATGGTGTATAACGACTGAGTTTCTATGATGTTGGTCCATAATGAGGAGGTGAAGCATTTTCGTTGCGAATGAGCCCCGCTGAAACAGTGGATTATTCTTTTACAAGGTGGGGGGTGGGATGTGCGGGGGCGCAACGTCCTCTAAAAGTGTGAAGTTTTATGAGAGGGTGGAGGCAAGGTTGTAGATTCGTTTTGGGTGTTTTATGTTGAAAAAAAAATAAAAAGTGAACGATCTCTGATGTAATCTGCATTTCTGTTGATAATAGTTTTTTGTTATATGGAGTGTATGGCTTTGATACTTTGATGGTGATCTTTTTTTATTTTATACCGCATTTTTTTCATTGTTGTTTTGGTACTTTTGATGAGTGGCGTTGATATGTGTGCGTACTCCTCTGTGCCTTTTACTTGGCAGTGTTTTTTTTTCGCATTATGGGTTTTTGTTTTAACTATTTTGCACAATAAATTTGTTTGTGTTACATTTTTTTTATCAAGTAAGGTGGAGATTATTGCATGACCATTGTTTTTTTTTAATCTTGGGTTGACTCATTATCTTATGGTATTGATTTTTTTTGTATTGTTTTTGGGGATTTGGTAACTTTTGTTGGTTTATTTTATTTGCTTTGATGCTACTGTTTCTGCCCTCCTGGCGGTGTTGTTTCCTGCATTGTAGCGTCAGGTTTTCTTCTTATTTTCTTTTTTGTTACGGAGAAACCAACAGTTGGTTATTGGCTAGTGGCTGCAGCATGTTTCGAAGTCAGCGTCATGAAGTTGCAATGGAACAACAGGAAACGGTAGTGTCGGTCCTGATGGTTGTTGTTGGCCTTGATTAGTAAAAATCCTGCAGGTGCGTTATAAACAGCCGGGTCACTGATGGGGGCCAGACCTTTAGATAGAACGCCTTAGCCTTTTTGTCTGTGTTCCACATGTTTTATTACCAGTTTGACATTTTTTTTCTGAGTGACAACAAGGGTTTTTAGTGGGTAGAGGTGGCATCTCCACCAGTGACTCTTATATAACTGCATGTACAGAGGTGGGGCAGCCGAAAGTGCTTTTTGTTTCTTTTATCTGGGCGATGCGCAACGGTGGTTAAAAAGTTTTTTTCTTAAACAAAATTACCCAGGTGTAAAGCACATATTCTCTCTTGTTTCTCTCCTTTTCACAAAGTGTCTACCATTTACAACAGTAAATGAATTCTAGCGTTGCTTGCATAACGGGGGCAAACCGAGGCATTGGGTTTGAGATTGCCAAAAAACTTGCTATGCAAGGGTTTACAATAATTATGGCTTGTCGAAATGAAACTTTTGCTAAGGCAGCGGAGCTCGAGTTAAAGGAAGCGGTGGAAGGAGTGCAGATTGTGCATGTTTGTATTGACCTTGCTGCCACTGAGACAGCCAAAAGTGCCGCATTAAAGGTGGGTGAAATGTTTCCAGGTGGGATTGACCTTATGATTAACAATGCCGGTTTTGCGTATCATTGGGATGCCCAGGAGTCGTTCTATCAGCAAGCTATGGATACAATCCGAATAAACTATTATGGAACTGTTGCTGTATGTGAGGCAATTCTTCCTCACATAAAGAGTGGGGGAAGAATGATTACTGTATCGTCCATGTCAGGAAGCTTGCTTAATCTTTCAACTGAGAAACTGATTTCCAGATGGAAGGAGTGTGGTTCAAAAAAAGACATTGATAGTTTATTGCAAGAATTTATTGATCTTACCAAGGGAGATGGAAAGCATCTGGTCGCTGGATGGCCTAATTCAGCATACGGCGTAAGCAAACTTGCCGTGACAACATATACGCGTATACTTGGCCGTTCAGCGTCTGGTATACATATTTTTTCGTGTTGTCCTGGTAGTTGTCGAACAAAAATGTCAACATTTACAGGTCTGAAAACAGCTGAGGAAGGAGCTGACACACCAGTTTGGCTTGCTGTTTCACAAGAGGCACTGCAAACGGTTCCACAGGGTGGTTTTGCGACAGAACGTCAATACAAACGTGAGGAAGATGCGCGGAATTGATTTTCATACCTTTCTCTCTATATATTTCTTTTTTCTGTACTATGCAATCTTACATGCTTTTAGGTCTTTGTTTATATATTTGGTATTGTATGAAATATCCGTTGGTTTTCATCTTTCTGATTTTGTGCAAAGTATATATATATATATATATACTTTTTTGAAACTAATCACTTCAAATGATGATGGCGCATTCAAAGGCAACAGGTCCAACTCTTTGTTGGCGTTGCGGAGCGGCATTTAGCAATCGGACCGTTCAAACTGGGATTTGTTGCATTTTATGCAATCGGACTTTTCACCGGAAGTGCTATTTGGCCGAAACTGGGATTAATAAGGATGAAACAAGGGCTTGTGTTTGCTGTCTCAGTGGAATTTTAAGGATGCCCCAGTCTTCATGTGTTCAGCAAAATCCAGTGGCCACAAAGTTTCTTCGCGATGGCTATTGCGTGATTTCACTGGCTACCTGCGCTAGAAGAAAAAAATATGTTTTAGAAACTCTGGAGAAATATCGGGCCAATGCGGATCGCTACTTTAAATCCTTTATGCGTGCTTATGAGGCACAATTAGAGTTTTCTACCAAGGCGCCTACTCTTGAAAGTGGCTTCTCCAATTTTAGAGAGAGGGGCAGTGGGAGATATGAAATGATTTCAAGTGAAATTGAAAAGGAGGTAATCAGTGTATTGGGAAATTGTGATGGTATTTTGAATACTCTGGAGCTGCTTCTGACCTCAGCAAGCAGTAGGGTACGGGTGAAGAAGAGATTGATGTCAACTGGATGTTTTTATTCTCTTCCTGGGAGTTCGAAGCAGCAGATTCACACAGATGGGCCTCCTTTGAGCTCAGTGCTGGATTTGTTTCCTTACGCCATAAATGTTTTCATTCCACTTGTTTCCGTAGACAAAAGAAATGGGACAGAGTTTTTCCCTGGCTCACATCGCATAGAGTGGAGTTCTAGGTCTTTGCTCAGAAAAAAATCGATTGCTCCAGTTGTTCCTTTTGGGGAGGCATTGCTGTTTGATTACAGAGTATTACATCGTGGTTTGGCCAACCGACTAGGCTCAACTCGTTCATGCTATTATGCAACATTTGTTCGTTCCTGGTACGAAGATAAGTTTAACTTTAGTTCTGGTAGATACAAAACTGCTTTAAGTGTACCTTCATACTTGTTGACGCGTAGGGGCGACGAACACGCTCAAAAGCGGCAAAGAACGGAGTAATGAGATTTCATTTCGAGTTTTGTTAGAGATGGATGGTGCCTTTTGTTTTTTCTTGCTTGTGTGTGTTTGTGTTTTTTGTTTTTGTTGTTATTCCCTGATTTTTTTTATTATTTAAAATCTTTTTTCCGTTTGTATACTAGCAAGAAGAAAAAAAGTAAAACAAAAAAAAAGAGACATCTGCGCTCACGAGAGCAAAGGCAAACCGAACAAAAACTATTGATTACAGCAATGGGGCTCCTCACCTTGTTGAGGAAATTGAAGCGTAACGACACGGAGCCACGGATTCTTATTCTTGGTTTGGACAATGCTGGAAAGACGTCTATTCTTCGCAGACTATCGGATGAGGATCCAACCACTACCCAGACAACGCAAGGCTTTAATATCAAATCAATAAATTGCGAGGGCTTTAAGCTCAATATGTGGGATATTGGTGGCCAAAAAGCGATCCGTGTGTACTGGCCTAACTATTTTGATGAGGTGGATTGCCTAATATACGTTGTTGACTCTGCTGACAGGCGCCGTTTGGATGAGACTGCCGCGGAGCTTGAAAATCTTCTTCAAGAAGAAAAGCTACGAGAGGTTCCCTTCCTTGTATTCGCCAACAAGTGTGATCTCGCAACTGCGCTCTCTCCCGAGGATGTCAGCACAGCCTTGAGCCTTCAGAGCCTGCGCGATCGTACATGGTCTATTCAGAAATGCAGTGCCAAAACTGCGGAAGGTCTTCATGAGGGCCTGGTATGGGCAGTGAAGAATCTTAAAAGGTAGTTTTACAGGAGGTATCTAGACTTCATTTTCGCAAGGTAGAGAACTCGCCAAGAAATGATATATATATATATATATATATATATTCATTGTTATTGCGGTGACGATATTCTTTGTCTCTTTTCTCACTGCCCATATGGAATTGCTTGAGGTGAAGGATAAGCAGATTTAATTTATTACATTTTCTTCTTTTTTGTCTCTTTTGGAAGTATAAATATATCAAAAAAGAATTCTTGTTTTATTGCTCAGTATTTTATTACGATGTTTTACGCTGGTGCCATTTTTCGTGCCGCACTGGCGTCTCATCGGCCCGTTTTGGAGTCATCTGTTTCTGCCAGCGCTGCTGTGAGACGCCTCTTGGGTGGTAAAGGAGATCGTGTCCCCAATGTTCATGCAATTGATTCAGTTATAACCAAGACTAAGGGTCAGGGTTTACCTGGACTGGCGTGTGTGGTGGGGAGGGCTGCATTTTACGTCAGCTGCAGGAACCCAGAGGCTGCGATTACCGAGATTGACAAAGTTTTTCCTGAAATTCAGAATGCTGAATTGAAGCGTCTTGCACTTGGAATTCGTCTCCAGGCAAGGACTGACCTTTTGGACGTCAAAGAAGCAGCTTTGAAGGTGGATGGGGGGTCGACAGAGTTGGACGTATCTACGCTTCGCGGCGCTGTCCGTGAGGACTATGAAGCTTTAAAATCGGCTTCCTCTGGATGTTGGCTGGTGGAAATGGCGGCAGCTGAATATGCGCTTTATGAAGGAAACGCAGAGAAGGCGTATAAGGCTTTGCGTGACGTGGAAGAGAAGATAGGGAGTTACATTGCCTCACTTGGAGGGGTCCAAATTTCTCTTGAGGCAGCTTCTGTGGAGAACACACAATTACCTTCATTGTTGGCTTTTTTGTTAAAGCGTGCCCAGGATGCTGAAGGGGTGAATCCATCAGCTTCAAAAATTGTAGAAGAAGGCATCAAAAGCATTTTGAAAGATGATTCGGTTAAAGAGTCTCTGTCAGTATTTAAAAAAGAACTCGGTGTAGCTCTTACAGATGGGGAAGCCGCTGAAGTTGCCCACGTTCTTGATGCAGCACATGTCCATCATCATTTTCACGACTATTTTCCATTGGAGGGAGAATATAATGATTGGCATTCTGTAGGTGCGGAAGACACCAAGAAAAGGATTGCCCAGACGATTGCACCGCAGCCTGTCATTCTTTCCAATAAAATACTTGAGAATGTGAAAAACTCAGTGCCATATAGGCCTTTTTATGCCCCTGAAGATCAGCTTCGAAAGTTTCTTTCTTCCTCCGATCGGGAAAATTATCTTGCTGAACTCAGGGCAACATTTGGTTCCAGCCCAGAGAGCGCGCTTTCAAACAACGATGAGGCTTATTTTGAGGCCTTGAAAGCTTTGAAGCAGGCTCCACTTTCTGCGGATACAGCTGGTGATCCTTCTTACCCGCAGAAACTAAATGAGCTCTGCGGCAAATTGGCCCGTCAGCTGCTGTATCGAACAAAGGTTAATGAAGCTGTTGCGTTGACTGAGCTTGACCGTCTCAGTGAAGCAGTAGAAGTTTTGGATGAAGTGATTGCCGCAAACGAATTTATTTACATGTGGCGTGCGTTTCTTGCGAGAGGGGAGGCAAACAAGAGATTGGGACTTATCAGTAAATCTGATAAGGATTTTCGTCAGTTGTCGCAGCAGAAGAAACGTTTTCGCCTGAAGGTATAGCTAGTTATACATATGACTTCAGTTGACGAAGAGAAAGAACAAGGGAATATTAAGGTGGGAATATTACGAAAGATATTTGCTTTACTGGAAATGCGAAGGGCGGCATGTTTTTTTCTTTTAAATCGTGAAAGAAGACAGGACAAAATCAAAAAAAAAAAAAACTTAGCCTTCTTACCATTATGTAGTTGCATTTGCGTGATAGGTGTGTAGTCGTTTCTTTTTCTAGGGGGCATCGTAGGCTTTATTGTGGCAAAGATTTCGTGATCGTCCACATTTCTCCTTCTTTAGAAGAATCCTGGGCAGAAATCAAAGTTAGAGAAATAAGAAAAGGAAAAAAAATTTTTTTGTGGAATAAAATCACAGCTTATAACCTTTTGTCACAGTAAAATAAAATACAAAAAGCTGTTATTGTTTTTGTTTTTCTGCGGTGGCTGCGTCACCCTGCCTGGCTGCCTTTTTTTTTTTGGTTTTTGATCTAATTTCAATCAGGTTGGTTTGATTGTCTATAGGAAGCCCTTCTACCGTAGTTTAGAGATCGTTCTCTTGTCATGTGAGAAAATTCTTTTTGTTTGCCCGTTGTTCTTGATTTACCGTGGGACGCAAGGCGTGCAAAATGCTAAAATGCGGAAAAAAAAGCCTCACATCATCACAATCTTGTTATGCATGAGGACGCTGTTACTTCTGTTGCGCATTGCCTCGATCTTCTGGCTGCTTAATGGGCAACACCCTTTGTTGGTGGAGTGGCTTTTGGATCTGCCGGCCGTTATCGTATCATTGCCTTGACGAAAATACTTGGATGATGTATTTTTGATATGTACCATATATATATATATATATATATATAGTGGATTTCTAGCTCTCAGCATTTGTTTTCTAATTTTTTTTGTTCATTTGCAATAAAAATCTCAATAATAATAATATGAAGTAGGTAACTGCACAGGGCCATGCTTAATAGTTTACTGCAACTCATTGGCCTTAAAAAGGAGTGGCCGGTATTTACTCTGGATGAAGTGCGCCAACACAACGACCGCCTTTCAACTTGGATTGTCGCGGGAAACTTCGTGTATGATGTCACCTCTATCCTGGACACGCACCCTGGGGGCGCAAATGCGCTCCTCCGTCGAAGTGGTGGTGTGAAGGACTGCACTGAGGACTTTTACTTTCATAGTCGCGCTGCGCGGAGGACATGGGACCACTATAAGATTGGTGAGTTGGACGCTAGGGAATTCATGGGGATGACAGGTTACCCTACCTCTCTGACAGAATCAAGAGACGAGGGTGTTACGCCGGAGGCCTCTCCTGTGAGCCACGCCTGTGCCAGTTGGGAATGCGATGGTGGCAAGAATTGCTGCTGCACTAGTACTGTGGAAACATGCGGGAGTACATCTGAGCCTGTTCCAGATCATGTATGTGGTGAGTGCCTGCACCGTTCCTTGGCACGGCGAGAGGTTCTTCCGAGAGCCCTGTAGAATCTGTATTTATTATTAATTTCTTTTTTTTTCACTGAAAACTGGTCATCTACGATTCTGGTAATGTTTCCCTCCATGTGTGTATCTGTCTAAGCAACCAAAATAAAAAAAAGAAAGGGGTAAAAAACATCAAAAAAAAACAAATAAAATAAAAGAAACTTCAGGCAAGATCTCGCTAAGTTTTCCCCAGTATATCTAACCCAGTACTCTGTTTCGCTTTTGACGGCGGATCTGAAAAGAGCGTCTTCCTGGGTTTTAATATTGAGTCGAATCAATTCCTCCATTTGTTTTCAAAGTTCCCTTTGGGCTTAAAACGCCTGCAGGTGACCCGCGACAAGGAGAGACCAAATGGATGATGGTGCGTTTTGTGCCAACTTCCTTGTTCCTTTGTCGCTTACTTGATTTCTCCCTCCCCTGGTGAAGCCGCGGACCGCCTTGCCGTGGTGCAAGGGGTTCGTACCTCGCAGTAAATGGAGCCTCGTGCCAGTAATAGGCTCTTTTTGTCTTGTTTTTGTTGATCTACAGAGGGCGACAGTTGGGTTTTGGGGGGGGGGGCAAGACAAATAAAGTGGGCTTCCCACCCAACAGCTGCCGATGCAGGCATGTGGCGCCATAACAGTGCTGGCAACGATGTGTGGCGGTCATACTCTCCATGTGTAGAAATGTTTGGTTTTAACACCACTTGTTTAAAGGAAGAACGGTTACGTTTGAAGGGACGAAAAAAAATTAGTTTTTCCTTTTTTTTTCTATCAAACGGTACCATGCTGGTGGGATGCATCTGCAGTTACTTAGTTTGTTTCTATGTGTGTAATCCCACTCTAACTCCATGCTAGCCGTCACTCGGAGGGTGTATGTATGTGTATGCGGCGGTTGCGAGCCCCAAAAACTTTCATCACGTTAATTCAAAAGGAGCCCAACCATCGTGTGCTGTTTCTTGAAGGTATTTGTTTACTTGTGTGTGAGTGTGTGTCTGTGTGATAAGCTCCCATCCTAATAGGGGGATCTTGGGCGCAATGAAGCAGGCTACGCTTTCTCTTTATGCCACCTCCAATTTTTAGGCACATGGGACAAGGCCTCTGCCAGGCGCATATTTTAAATGTGATATGCTATACAATCCCATCTGTGCACTTTGTCTTTTCCTTTCCTTCTCTCTCCCTCGTATATATATATATATATATATATATTTCTCCAGTCGAACGTGGAAAAGACGTTCTCGTTGCCCTTGACTGTGGGGGCAATAAAAGACTCCAAGACCTTGACAACATCTGCTCTTTTTCTTTTATCAAGTTACTTTGCTTGCACTATATAGACATCACTTAAACTGTAACGGGTGATGCTCCTAGACGTATCTTATATATTCCTTTATTTAAGAGTAACCGTTTTACCGCTGCAAATTATAGCACTATCTTTCGTCTGTTGGACGTAAATTTCTGGGTCCTTGCCTTTAACTGCATAAGACCATTTTTGTACGTCTGGAGAAGAGCTTCCGTTCCTTAAACCACTACAGAAGGGACCTTAGCCCATGCAGCTGCTGGGCAGGAGACATGCTTTTGGCTTGGGCGTCCTGAACATGCTAGCGTTCTGTTGTTTCGCCTGCCGTCACCCTTGTGCGTGCATGAAGTCGAGAGGACCCAGTAACAACACTTGCATCCCCTCTTTCCTTTCGAGCAGGCGAGCTCTGGCGGAAGTTTCAGGTAATCATCTTCGCCAGGCCTCGGATTAATACATGTTCTGCGGAAGGTGAGGAAAACACACACTTGATAGTGTGCAAAGGCACGTGGCTGTGTTTTCTACTTCATTGCTTTTCGATGTATTTTTCAGTCTATTTTCTTGTCCGTGCTGCAATTCAGAGCGGACGACAGTTTTGAATCATTTGAACCCCATTTCTCTTTTGTCAGCTTGACGCTGATAAATGCTCAGTATGCGTCTTGCGTGCTTGTTGAATGGCGTCAACAGCAGCGAATTTCCAGTCTGTAGGGGAGTGCCGTCGTTGTCGTACCTTAAGTACGGGTAAAAACGAGAATGGCAGGCGGAGCTATACGTTTTTGTTTTTGTTTTCTTTCTCCATGGTTGACATTAACGCAGGAAGTGGCGAAACGTTTACGTGTGCCACGTTTTTTCACATTTTATGCACAGTGCACCTTTTACGCTTTCTCGTTACATATTTCATTTGATTCTTCTTTTTCTCCCAGTGGGTCTATTGTTTTTCGCCTTTCCAGTGGAGCTGAAGCGGAGCTTTTGACGTGTTTCTTGCTTTGCTGCCCTCATAGATTTTCATATCCATCGACGTTGCTGTTATATATATATATATATATATATTGCAATGCCCGTGTTTTGCGGAACGGCCTTTCACGTACCGGAGCGGCAGAGGTTGGAGGTCCTGCAGGAGGTCTTGATCGTCGTACGTGACGCCGATGGAGTGATTGAACGCGTGCTGTGGCCGGCGGACCCCGACTATGGCAGGGCGAAGGAAGAGGCCAAGGTGGATGGCAAGCTGCGGACGCTGCGTCCACACCAGTACTTAATTCCTGGGCTTATAGACCTGCACGTGCATGCGCCGCAGTGGCCGCAAACGGGAAAAGCGCTTCACCTGCCGCTTCAGGACTGGCTACAGGAGAGAACGTTTCCGCTGGAGGCCGCCTACAAGGATGTGGGGTTCGCGGAGAAGATATATACGTCCCTGGTGGAAACGCTGCTGGCAAATGGCACTACCACCGCCATGTATTTTGCTACTATTCATCTAGAGTCCAGCGTGGAACTTGCCAAGATTTGTTTGAGGAAGGGGCAGCGGGCAGTGATTGGACGTGTGGCAATGGATATCCCCGAGGTCTGCCCAGATTTTTACCGCGATGCGGGTGCCGTGGATTCCATAGCTAAGAGCGCAGCCTTTGTAGAATCTGTTCGGGCACTAAGAGGGAATGAGCGTGCCCTTGTCCTTCCTTCCATCTGCCCTCGATTTATTCCTACATGCAGTGTCGAATCACTTCACGGCCTCGGCAAACTCGTGGATAGGTATAAGTGCCACGTGCAGACACACTGTTCAGAGAGTGATTGGGAACACAACCACGTCATTGAGCGTTTGAAGAAGCACGACGCGGTCGCGTTGGATGAGTTTGGACTGTTAACAAGACGCACCGTGTTGGCACACTCAAACTACTTGTCAGGCGAGGACATGGATCTCCTCCTCAGCAGAGGGACTGCCGTGGCGCACTGTCCATTGTCAAACTTTTATTTTGCCAATGCCGTATTTCCCTTGAAGAAAGCACTGGACAAGAACCTTCACGTTGGTCTCGGCACCGACTTGGCGGGTGGACACAGTCCCTCAATCTTCGACAGTTGTCGTCAAGCCATTGTGGCCTCGCGCGTATTGGACGACGGTGTTGATCCCAGCAAGGATGCAACTGAAAGGAGCAGCTGGAAGGGGTCCCGAATAAACTTTATCGAGGCCTTTTGGCTTGCGACAACGGAGGGCGGTGTCTCGCTGGATTTGAAGATTGGCAAGTTTGAGCCTGGCTACGCGTTTGACGCCCTAGTGATCGACGCGGACGCGCGCAACAGTAATGTGAAGGTCTTTGACGGCGAAGACTCGTTGGAGGACATCTTTCAGAAGATTGTTTACAACGCCTCTTCCGCGAACGTCGCGCAGACGTGGGTTGACGGGAGACTCGTGCACCAGCTGGAGTTCTCATAGGCCCACATACTCCACGCCCTTCCTCCACGCGTGTTGTCCGTTTTTTTTTTCCTCTCTTATTCGCTATTATTACTATTAATTATTTATTTTTGTTTGTGGGTGCGGAGTGGCGGAGGACGGAGTGGTGAAAAACGGGTGAGGCGCACACGCACCCTTTAGACTCTTTCAAGCCGTTTTTTTTTGTTTTTCCATGTTGACGTTGATGTTTTTTGAGTTTCAGGCGGTAATGAAAACCGCCACTGGACGCACCAACAAAAAAGAGAATTTGGCGCCGTCCCCTTCTCTTGGTCTACCGCCCAAAAACCAACGACCTAACTTCTTTCTGCGCTTTCTACACATATTTTGGAGGAGCCACACACACACACACACACACAGGACGAGTCCGATGGGGGAGCCGAAGCAGACGCTCTACATACGTGGTCTGCCTGATAAAGTCTCGGCGGAAGAGATGCGCCGGGCGCTCTATTTGTATTGCACTCAATTCGGCCCTGTGCTGGAGGTGTCGTACCGCAAGAGTAGCGACGTATACGGCCAGGCGTTTGTGGTTTTCTCAGACGTTGCCACCGCCACTAGCGCTCGCCGGGAAATGAACGAACGTCAGTTTTACGGGCGAGTGGTTCAGGCCTTCTACGCCAAGCGGCAATCTTTTAGCGCGGACCCGGGAGAGCGGCGCCGCAGAGACCTTCGACGTGAGCGTGAGTTGGGTGTGAAACGTCTGCGGGAGGGCTGATAGCCTGTCTAACAGAACCGCCTTCTACGAGTGCGTCTGGCTGACGCTAGAAACCTCAAGATGAAGTTAAGCTTTTTTTTTTTTAACGTCCCTGACACTTTCTTCGCTTGCTATCCTTATTATTGTTATTGCTTTTTTTTTTTGTGACAAGGAACTGTGGGTAATGGGGCTTGGAATTGTGGGAGGGGAAGAGGACGATGATGACCACTTTGTCAGCAGCTTCTTAGATGACCTCTGCCGCCTCGTGTCGCGATACTTGACCCTGTCGCGTGGCACGCGTGCCGGCCTACTTCCAGCGCCTCCTTCCGCATCGTCACTGTTGTCGTCGTCTCGCATTTCGTTCGTCACCCCTGTGGCCGCTGCGACCCCGGTGGAGGAGCGGCAGGGAGTGGCGGACTCCATGCTTTGCCTGGTAGGTGAGGTGAGGTCGCGAATCAGCGCCGGGGAGGAAATAACAGATTTTTCCACAGAGGGCGCCATGTTTTTTCTGGGCCTACACTCACTGCTAGAGAGCCATCCCGAGGATGATTGGCCGTCACAGAGCACCCCGTCTCGTTCGACGACGACCGGTGGTGCAGTGGGTCAAAGCCCAGCAGGAGCCGGGTTACAGTACCTTAATCACGTTGCGAATGCTCCGCGCACACGCATCCTGCGACATATGCTCCGAATCCCTAATGCCGTGAATGGGGACATCGGCGGGGTGGGCGCTTCAAAGAGAAAGATGAACACTGCGGAGGCCTCGTGCCAGACGAGGCCGTTGGAGGAGTTGTCCAGGAGGCATCAGCATGCCTCGCTGTATCAGGCCGCAGCAGCTCCTCCTAGAGGGTGTGTGCCTGCACTTAGTGCTGCCCACGGTCGCTTGACGTTGTTGCTGCAGCATCACACCATGCTCAGTATCCTTACCCTGGGCGATGCCCTTTTCGAAGCGCATAATGACTTTATACCGCTGAAAGTGTGCGATCACCGCATTCAGACAAACTATGTAGGGGGAATTATAAGAGAACTTAAACGAGAGCAAGAAAGGCTTAACAGACAGTCTTTAAGCAAGAGTGGTATAAGTGAACTGGAACAACTTTATTCTTGTGAGATTGTGCAGGTGCTAGAGCGTCTTGAAACGGCAGTACCTTTTATGGACTGCATAATAGTTTTTGTCGAGGAAGTAGACGAGGGAAGTAAAGAGCGCGGTGAAAGTGATGGTCGAGTCCTTGTTGGAGCGGACGACGCGGAGGAGCTTGTGGGCCTCTTCGGAAGTAGTGGCGCAGGTTTTGTGTCGAGGCTTGTTGCTTACAGTATACAATGCTTTCTGTCTGCCCTAAGTAGTGCAACTGCCTCCCCACAGCGATGGAGTTATCTGGAGAAGGTGCTGTTCTTCACAGACACCGAGAGCCCGGTTCCAACCGTGCCAGTGGAGTTGAATGCGACGTTGTCGCGTGGCTCAACAGACATGGGTGTGGGGAAAACCCCCACACCGGAGCGCTCCGAGAGAGTGAGGGTGAATGACACGGATGAGATGCAGGGAATAAAAAGCACGACTTCCGCTTGGCACGAGAGTGAGCGGCAGCTCCAAGGGCTTGTGCGAAAGTTTTGTCCCTGTCGCGTGTATGAGGAAGTCCGCCACGCTGCAGTCCCATTGGATGTGAAGGGTGTGTGGTAGCCGAAGGACTTCAGGTTTCTTGCGGCCCGGACACATCGCGCCGGCATTGGCGCTGCACACCCAAGCGAGATTTCGAGTAGAGAGGCCCCCCCCCCCCTGGAAGATGAAGAGGCAGAAGAAAGCAAAAGAAAAAAAACAACAAAAAACATTCAGTGATTTGAGCGGAAGCGGCTGGTTGAAGCCGACCCCAGTGGTATTTTTGAGTTTAGATGCTTGTGGAGTGTTAGCTTTTTTTTTTTTTGCTTGTGGGTCCTTGTCGCGTTGCTGCGACACCTCGTCTTCCGCGTCATGTATGCCCCACAGTTATCTCTTTGTTTGATTCCTGCCCCACTTTGTTTTTCAACCCCTCATCTTTTATAATGCTTCCCGCTGCGCTTCCAGGTTGCCGCGCGTTGCTCTTGGCGTTTTACTCCCCTACTTTTTTCCCTGCTCACACGTCTTACTTCGCTCTTTTTCTGCGTCTTTTCTGTTGAAACGAATCCCTTTGAGCCACGGGCGCCAGGGCCAAGATCGTGAGAAGCGAGGGATAATACGAAGGTAACACGAGAAGCGCAAAGAGCACTCCACAACACCGCGCAACAGCAGCCATGTCCTCTGAGCTCAACTCAGGTCCTCTCCCGGCGGACGTCGAGGGGGTTATTGCAACCATCATGCGAGAGGAGGGTGTCAGCTTTCTTACGAGCAAGATTTTGCGTCTGCGCCTGGAGGCGAAATACCGGATTGAGTTTACCTCGCATAAGACTGCTGTGGAGAGCATCGTTACGAGGCTCATGCAGCTCCCCGAGTTCAAGAAGCAGCTAGAGAACGCGGTGAGGGAGGAGAGGGCAGCGAACAGCATTGGCGGAAAAGGGAGGAAACGCGGCGCCAGCGCTAAGGCGGACGAGAGGGATACGAAAAAGAGCAAGAAGGAGAAGAAGCCGGACGGCTACCCAAAGGCCGCGCTCTCACCGTACATTCTTTTCGGGAATGATCACCGTGACAAGATTAAGGCGGAGAACCCGGAGATGAAAAACACGGAGATCCTGCAAAGGTTGGGCAAACTGTGGGCAGAGGCCTCGGAGGCCCTTAAAGCAAAGTACAAGAAGCTCGCTGAGGACGACAAGGAACGCTTTAAACGGGAACTCGGCGAGTACCAAAAGAGCGGTGGCGAGGAGTACAAGCGCGGTGGCGGAAAGGCAAAGGCGAAGGATAAAAACGCGCCAAAGCGGTCTCTGTCCGCCTACTTTTTTTTTGCGAGCGATTTCCGAAAAAAGAATCCAGAGTTGAGCGTCACGGAGGCTTCCAAGGCGGCCGGCGCTGCATGGAAGGAGCTCTCCGATGAAATGAGAAAGCCATACGAGGCCATGGCAGATAAGGACAAGGAACGCTACCAGCGCGAGATGGCGGCAAGGGCCACGTAGGGCCGGGGTAATGCGGCCACTGTGAGCGGTGACTGGTGAGGGGTGAGGGGGGTGCGGCCAGAGGAGGGAGAGAAATATAGCAAAAACTAGAGCAATGGAAAGGGAACCCATCAACGGCTGTAGAGAGGAACTAATGAGGCGAAGGAGGGGCTCTTACTCCCTTGCCCTACTCTTCGCTCCTCGCTTCCGGGACCCATCCTTCCCCTAGTCGTGCGTTTCTTCTTACTGCCTGCCTTGCAGTTCACCGTGCTACTTTATAGACGTCCTTCCCCACTCGGCTTTGGAGGGAATCCGCCGAGTTTGACAGAACACTGAGCAGCACGACAACCTCAAACAACGCATAGGCGCATGCAGATCTGCGCCCAGCGGGAACTGACACGACCGGTGTGTGGGAAGTTGCAACAACGCGTGAGAAACGAAAAGGCGGCGCAGAAAAAAAAACGGAATTAACAAAACAGCTAAATCAAAAAAGAAAAAAAACAACAACACACACGGAAATAAAGCGAAAAGAAAAGAAAGCATATAGTTGAGAAACGGCCAAAGATGGTCGGTGTCGCCCTCCCTAAAAGACACACGCACAGAAAGAAAGAGAAGAAACAAGGAAAAAAATATATATGAAGGAATTGATTCCGAAGTCGTCATACATTTTCTATTGTTTCCATTTGCTTATTCTTGCCTTTCTCTCTCTCTCTCTCTCCTTTTTCCCCCGCGATGATGTCCAGGGGCTTTAAAAAAATCTTTTATGACGCAGCAGTGAGTAATTTTACGGCATTCGCCCTTCTCGCTCTTTGCTCTTTGCTCTTTTTTTTTTGCTCTGAGGCCACTGGTCGAGGCGACGTTGTTGTCGTTGACATTAGATACAAGGTATACATGCCAAGCTGTGAGCGTATTCCGCTGCATCAGTTTCACAGTGTGGAGTCGCGACGCCACACGGGTGATTGTGTGCGGGACCTCACACACAGTAAAGAGTTTCGACGCTACGTGAGCCATGTGGAGTACAGTGAGTCGTTGCAGGCAACGTGGTTTATTGCTCCGATTGGACTGACAATTGCGCTTTACTATCACCTGCTGCTCGTCCTCCGCGATACGCAGACGGCGCCGGTTGGGAGGCCTGAGGCCAATTTCATACCCTCCTTACCGGTCACGGCGATGCTACTCTTCTTTATTGCGCCGTGCGTTGTCATCGCTCCTTTTACTGGCTTCTTTGAGCCCCTTTCGCGTCGAGGGGCTTTGCGTCTAGTGGCGCTTTTGACGTTTATCAACCTTATTGTGGTTTCGTTTGGCGGTAGGTGGCTACACCACCCACCGTTCCTTCTCACTGCGCCTCCAATACCGTGGTTCACTGGAAGACCTTCTGAGGTGAGGCAGCTACTCACTGCCACGCTAACGCGCGCCTTGCCCCTGCAAGGTGGCATTGTGGCGGGGTGGCTGGTGTATGTATGGAGAAGAGTGCAGTGGCGGAATGCCTGGCACGTTCCACTGCCGCTTGTTACGATTCCTATTCTTGTTGGCGTTTTTGGTTGTCTTTGGTTTTGCCTCACTAGTCGTCTTGTCCCATTCGTGACGAGGTCATCCTTCTCATTTCCTCTGGAGGGTCTTGTCAAAGCAGTAAATGGCGATGCAGTGGGCAGCATTCTCTCGATGGTTTCAATACTTCAGCAGGAGCTACTTAGCATCTTTACCTGGCGTTCGCTGGCTGGGCCATCGTCTGAGCATTGGCTGATGCACCAAGCGTGGTGCGCCGCCTTATCTCTCTCTATTTCCTACGCCCTGGGCCTGCTGTTGTCCTCGGTTTGTTGCGTGTTTGGGGGTGTCTTCTGGCTGCTCCCCACGCACCCAACGACGTGGGGGTTGTGCTTCATTTCTTGTCTCGTGGGGGTCTACGCGTTACTGCAGAATGACGGCAGCAAAATGGGGCATGTTTTGGGTCTTCTCGCACTCGCATGCATGCTTCTTCGCAATGGCTTTGTGCTGACTTATTGACGCGATGAGGGTCACTGCTGAGGTCACCCAAACACAAAAGAAAAAAAAAGATAAGTATAGAAAATAAGACGTAGTGAAGGAGAGGAGAAAATGTGAGGAATGATGATAACAGGGCTCTCGGCACGGGCGGGGAGAGAATGAGAAGTAATAATGGTTACACTGCTACCAGTTGTGATGAGGGTGAGAACAAAGGACGAGGCAGGGGCGTGCTGCTTCCCAGCCTTACTCTCCCCTGATTCATGCAACATGATTTCCTCTTCTCTCTATACATAGTGAAGGACCCCCGAAGAGTCGACATGCAACACGTCACGGAGAGGGAGGCCGCATTGCCGGTTGACGATGATGGGGCTGCGTATTTGTCATCTTTATGTGATGCGGTGTGTGTGTTTGGTGTTGACGACGCCCTGTCGTGTGAGGCAGAGGACGCAAATACCGGACTAACGGGATCGCAGAAGCAGCAGCAGCAGCTGCTGCTGCTGGAGGAGGAGGAGGAGGAAATGGGAGAGGAAGAAGACGCCGACAGCGAGGAAAAACCCCTCGAAGATGAGGATGAGGAATACGAAGAGGAATACCAGTCGGGCGAAGAGGATGAGGGGGAGCCGGAAGAAACGGCAGAGGAGGAGCCAGAGGAGGAGGATGAGTACGGCCTTGAGCTAC
Source organism: Trypanosoma rangeli (assembly GCF_003719475.1). Lineage (NCBI taxonomy): Eukaryota > Euglenozoa > Kinetoplastea > Trypanosomatida > Trypanosomatidae > Trypanosoma > Trypanosoma rangeli. Next base: position 17,962 of record NW_021705816.1, read on the forward strand.
CTAGTGACGAGGGCAAGGATCCCAAGCACAAGAAGGAGGTATTTTTCATCCAGGGCAGAAATTACCCCGTATCCGCCCTTGTAAAAAATGCGGGGTTGAGGACGGCGCAAAAGAAACTTCGTAGAAATCCCAAGACCACGCTGATGATGTGTTCACTGCTGAAGGCGCACAACGTCATGGAGTGCCGATTTCTACACTTGACCAACCGTGCCCTGTTGGTGGGAGACCGCTATGTGAGGATCAACATGTTGCTGGATAATCCGGCAAGAGTTGCCGTCCTTAAAGACCCCGTCTCGGCGGCGGAGGCGAGTTTTTGCGCTGCTGCCAACGGTGGACATGACACCTCCGTGTGCTCTGCGTTGCACCTTTTGCCAGGCGTCGTTTTTGTGGGTGACCCACGGCTGCGTGTCGGCTATTTTGAGAACGAGCTTCACGACAACGTTGCGCTAAAGCGGTTGAAGGCTGATGCAGATTCATGTGGTCGTTGGTGTAGGAGTAAGCGGTCTCATGTTGTTGTGACGTGCGCCTCTCTGCATTACAACCGAGGGAAGGTGTACACGGAGGTGCCGCGGGAACCAGCGAAGCCCCTTGCAGTGATACCGAGCCTGCGTCCACAGGCACCAAGGCCTGCTGGTGGGAGAGGCGGCCACAGATGCCCGTCACGAGGCAGAGGCGGGGGTGGACGTGGACGTGGACGTGGCGGAGGCGGTGGTGGGAGAGGGCGTGGAGCCAGCCATAGCAGAGGTCAATATAGCGCTGTTGGACGTGCTCCGCGTCCGGGATTGCATGCGACTTCGGCGACACCCGCCTTAGCTGATAGGACGGATCGTGACAGCAGAATGGTGCTGCCGATGGACACTGTGACCCCGCTGCAGGAGGAAAAGGTTCAGGTACAGAAGGAGCGAGTGCTGAACCTTATACTGGCGTTGTTGGTGTTTATTGTGGCCCTGCTGGCCTATTTGCTTAATTAAGGAGGAACCACAGCTCTTCCACGTGGGTCTCTGCATTCTGTTAATATATTGATAAAGGCGAGGATTCAATGCTACTAAAGGCAGGGAGGAGGCGAGAAGTAGCAAAGCGGAGAGAGAGAGAGAGAGAGAGAGAGAGAGAGAGAGAGAGAGAGAGAGAGAGAGAGAGAGAGAGAGAGAGAGAGAGAGAGAGAGAGAG
>NW_021705816.1:19153-40533 GCF_003719475.1 Trypanosoma rangeli
TAGTAGTAGTAGTAGTAGTAGTAGTAGTAGAGAGAGAGAGAGAGAGAGAGAGAGAGAGAGAGAGAGAGAGAGAGAGAGAGAGAGAGAGAGAGAGAGAGAGAGAGAGTATACCGTTGTGTTTTGCCTTCTTTCATTCGTTGGGCTTAACGATTTTCTTCTTCCACCCTTCTTGCAGTGGCAGAGGAACAGTGGGCACGGACCGCCCGTGCATCGTAAAGGGGAAGCGAAATAGTAGAAGGAATAGGCAGGGAAGTAACGACGACGGTTACATTCAACTCCACATGTTTGCGACGGCGCCGCAGAGTGCAGGAGCGCATCGTGGCGCCATTTATGCTGTCTCTGCAGCTCTGAGCTCCGCGTTTGTTGCATGGGCCGTCCACAAATGGTGGAAGCAACGGTACCGGGAGACAGGCGACGAGGGGATATTTGACGACATTGAGGAGTCCCCGCTCTTTGACCTCAACGTGATGTTCCCGGCGAAGTCGACAGTAGCGGTGAGGGCTTCCGACACCGGGACGGGCGTGGGGGGCGCAGGCCTCGTCTCCATAGCTGAGCGTGAGGAGGCGCTGCGGATGGCGCGGCACCTTGTGTCGCAGCTGTGTGGTGAGGGGGACGATGCAGCAAAGGGTTCGGAGGGAAGCGCCAGCTCGGACGAGGAGACGAACGTGTCTCTGAACTACCGCATTGCCACAGAACTGGAAAGGGAGGCCCGCGACGGCCTGGTGGCGACAGTGGTTCATGGCGAGCTGCTAAAGATGCAGGCGCAGGGTAATAGCATCGACCCTGGCGAGTGTGAGAAGGTCTTGAGAAAGCTGGTAGAATACTTTGACATCTCGAATGAGCGTGAGAAGCTGCGCGGGCGCCGCATCGCACTGCACCAGGCAGGGGCGCCTAGTAATGGCTTCCCATGGGCGAATACAGATGGCTACAACGATCGCATCGCCCAACACATGGCGAAGATCAATGAAAGATACGGCGATTTCTTTTCTCGTGAGGGGGAGCTGGAGCAGCGCCTGCGTGCACCCGAAGAAGGCCTGAAGGAGCGCTTTGAGGTGGGCTGGGGGGGCGACGACGATGACGACGATGACGCTGACTTCATGGATTACCTCGACGAGGACGATGCGGCGGGGTACGGCAGCCGAATGGAGTATCGCATGGGGGCTGCGGGGAGAGAGAACCTGCAGATAATGGGTGTGGACCGTGGTATGCTCTACGGCGACGAGGAAGAGGATGGGGAGTTTGAGGAGGAGGAAGAGGACTCTGACGATGTGGACGAAAAGGCCGGTTTCGAGCGGATGCTGCTTGACAAGCTTCGTCAGCTGGCAGCGAGCATTGGGGAGAGGACGCCGGCGCCACCTCGCCGCACTGGACCGATGGCTGTTCCTGGTGTAGAGCGGCACGCGGGGGAGGAGGAGGAGGGAGGCAGCGAGGATGAATGGGAAACGGCGAGTGACGAGGAGGAGGCCGACGGCGGCGGGAGGAAGGAGAATAACTAATGAATATATGGCGCCGCAGCAACAACAGCCACTTTGGGAGGAAGTGGGCACACTGCGGAGGGGCAGCAAACACGGAGGCGCCGGGAGGAGTGAAACAACAGCCAGTATCTTCTTGTGACGCAGACGATGCGTAATAACATACAGACCGAGACAGAATCTTCCTCTGATTATTCCTAACGTAACATCAAGTTTTCTTGCGTGTGTGTACGTGTGCGTGTGTGCATCGTGGCGGCGGACGGGTTTATCTCTTTTCTAACTTGCATTGACTGGTGTTAGTACGTCTGTCTGCTCTTGCTATTCTCTTGCTTTTCTTCTTCACAGCAATGTCGGGTGTGGCGGGTTGTGGTGAGCAAACAGCGACGCACCCCAACGCTGCGATATCGTGCCAGCTGCCGCTACCTCCCACAGTCGCGCCCCTCGAGGGGGAAGTGGCGGAGTTGGAAGGCACCGCAGCTCGTCTGGCGCACGAATTTGAGGCTTTGGTCGTGTCATACGAGGGGCATGCGGCTCAGGCCGGGCGCGCAACTCTGCACTCCAGCACGGCTCTCTTTCAAGGCACCATTTTTCTTGAGGAGCAGCTGCGCGAGGCAATGGCCTCAGCAAACGGCGTACTGGAAGGGATGACGGGCATTGTGGTCGCGGTCAAGGGTCTGGAGAAGCTTTTGCACGAAACACGAAAAGTTGCCCAAGACGTATCGCTGGTCGAGGGCGCTCTAAACGTGGCGGAGGCTGCGAGGGTCACCAATCGTGACATTTGATGCGTGTTGTGCATGCAGTTGGCGTGTGGCGCTTACGTGTTGGGCCTCTCTGCCCGCGCCCCTCCCTTTCCCCTCCCCTCACTCTCTTTTTTTTTTCCCCCACCGATGGGTGCGGTGCGTGCAGCACAAATACGTCGATTACCCCCTCTTCTCCCACCCCCCCCCCCACCTTTTTTTTTTTGGGTTTTGCCTGTATGCTCCTCCTTGCTCCCTTGTGCCGCCTCACTTCAGTTACACGAGGATTTGGCTGGGGGGTGACGGTGCCGGCGGGGCATGCTGCAACCACTTGAGGATACCTACGTCGAGTACCTGGAGAGCATTCTGCACGGCGCCGACGTGGATATGGGCGTCGTCAAGGAGACGCTCGCCTCGCTGGGGTTGGACGAGAAGAGCATCAACAATGTGGTGGGCGGCGACTTTCACGTGTGTCCGGCGAGCACCTCATCTGCCTTCTCCAGTTCACCCGACCGGGCCTCGGAGCGGCAGTGGCAAGCGAGCACGGAGGAAACGTCTACGATGTCTACCCAAAGCGATACGCTGTGGCGTGGAGACGCGTTGCCGCGGGGGGCCGTTGGTGGACCAGAAGAACAACAGATCCAAGGCACCGCTCCTCCCACGTCATCATCATCATCATCGTCGTCATCGTCACCGCCATCGTCCTTAGGGAGTAGAATTGAGAGTTCGCTGGCGCGCCGAGGGCATTTGTTGTGCCATGGGCCCGACGCGTTGAGCTGTAAAGCGGAAGCGGTGTCAGAGTTACCCGGAAAGGTTTGGGACGATCCCATCCTGACACCTGAGCGGCGCGACTCTTACAAGGAACACTTAGAGGCCCTGGAAAAACTCCTTGGTGTTGTTTGGCGTCCCGTTGCCTGTGAAGGAGACGGCGACGATGACGTGCCCTTGCAGATTCGTAGCTTCCTCTGCCGTGAGCGGCTACAAAACAGCATCTTAGGCCAGTACAAGGCAAGTGGGATGGCCCTGGCACCGCAGTGGAAAAAAAACCCGCGTCAGAGACGTGAAACAAGACACGGGTATAAAAGGCTGCTTGCGGGCCATGGGGTCAACACCGTCGCAAAGTGCAATGGACATCTACAGTGCGTTCGCCACTGCGGGAGTCTTTTGGGGGGCAGGGCGCTCCCCCAAGCTGGCTCTCGATGGCAGTGTGAATTCTGCGTAAGCCTGGAAGATACATCCGCCCTGCCTGCTGGGGTGGACCAGGTGCGGCAACCGCAGTTTACGTCCGCCGCGATAGGGAATGCGTGTGGAGTGAAGATGCGGCCTCAGGCTGTGAATACCGTGGGCTGTGGGCGGATCCGCACAAAGGCGCTCGCAACGACGTTGTCGTATCGCGAGGATCGCGTAAAAAAGGCGTTGGCGTACCGCGATGGATGGAGCGCCTGCGGCTACGTTTAAAAACAGCATCACACGATACAGTGGACCCGCTGTCTTGTTCATTATGGGCGTTCGGTGAGGATCTACTTTTGGACTTATTATTATTTTTGTTTTGTTTTTGAATAGAATAATACAGACTGGGCTATCCCAGTCGTGGCGTGGCACGAGCAGTTATTAGATGTGTGCTTTTCTGCCTTCTTCCTGTTTTTTATTTCCGCCGTGACGACGCTGCTTCTTGCTGCTTCTTTTTGTGCTCTGCTGACTGCTTTAAATGGTGACAGGCAGCACAACTCTGACGTCTCTTTCTGTGGCATTTGCTATCCCCCAGAGCCCATACCTTGCCACTGTCTCCTCAACTTCCTGTTGCACCATAGTGTGGTAGTTGTAAGTGCATGTTCGGATTTGGACAGACATCAGCAGGAACCGGCTTTGCGGCCGCTCCAGCAGTGACAGCAGGGAAAAGTGCTCCGTTTTCCGGCGTAGGCACAGGGGCGACGGCAGCAGCGCCGGGAGGCTTCGGAAGTTTTGGCACAAACACCGCCGCGATTGGAGGCTTTGGCACAAGCACTGTTGGCTTTGGCGGATTCGGTGCCTCGAAGGGCTTCGGCACTGCAAGAGCTATTGGGGCTCAGCCGCAGGTTCCCCCGTATAAGGGGATAAAGGGTCCGGGCTTCTCCAATGACTGGGCACGCAGCGTCAACTTCTCCACGCTGCGTGACGATGCACTGTTTGAAGAGCTGCCACCATCGTTGCAGCAACACCTCATGGAGCTGCACAACTTTATCCAGACGGAGCACGAGGCAAAGCGGTTTGTGGAGAGTTTTCTGGCCGATTCGGGGGGAGCCGCTGCTGCCATCTGTAGCTACAGGGAACTGCAGAAGAAACTTGCTCAGCTGACGACCGGGGAGAACGCCGTGGATGCGATTCGCGTGGACTGCTTTGAGCGGGAGGTTCAGGGGCAACACCTCGGCATGCTACTGCAGAAGTGTGAGGAGGAGGTTGTGCAGTACTCAAAGCAGGTCTGGGAACCACTGGTGGAGCAGAACTTCGCGCAGCGGAGCGGTGGAAATCGAACTGAGTTGCCCTCTGAGCCGTTTCAGCGTTGTCTTCGCGATGTACAGATGCGGATGGAGGAGGTGTCCGCAGCCTTGACGGAGTTGGAGCTTGCCGTCCTGCCCAACGCTCAGCGACAGAAACGCCTGACAGCGGCTGACACCAACAACACTGCCAACACCACCACGGAGCCTGCATCCTCCGCGTCGCTCTTCTCACGGTACGTGGCAGAGATGAAGCCACTCGATAGGACGAGTGGCCTAAGGCCCACAATGTTCACCTACCCAATCGTTCAGATGAACACAACTCTCAGCAATGAGTTGGCTGCCCTTCTAAATTTGGCCGCGTGGACATCGCGACTGCACACCAGGTCGGATGCAGCCCGGGATCTCTTTGCCCACTTATATGGGGCCTCTGAAGCCGAGGTGTTGCTTGCCCAAGAGCAGCGGCAGCTGCCTGTGGGGCCCAAAAGACCATTTCCGCTCGGCTCAGCGGAAACATCTTCGTTTTCAGAACTTGACCAGTACACAATTGGGGATATCCATAGGCGCTCGGTCGGACTGGACCGCTTGGATGCCCTTAGCAGCGGGGAGCGCAGAATGCAGTACGACGTGCTTCTTGAGCGTCAACGACAAGCCCCCGCTCCGGCATCTCTTGGCACCAGGGCCACTGGGTTTGCTACTTCTGCTGCTGGAGCTGCCGCACCTCTTGCTCCTACGGCTCCTGCTGCCCCGTCTGCGGCCGCAACAACCACCACAACAGCAACAGCCACACCTAGCACTGCCGTTGGCGGCTTCGGTGTGCCGGCTCCGTCCGCAAGTGGACCTTGGGGTACGGCTGCGGTTAGTGGCTCCCCCAGTGCGACTGGCTTTGCCAAGGCTGCAAATAAACAAAGTCGTTCATGATGTTGGTTAGCGGATAGATCGGATATAATTCTCTCGTTTCCTCCGCATAAGGAGTTCATTATTAACGATGATACTAGAGGATGGATTATTGGTTTCCCTCCATTTTTTTTTTTTTGCTGGTTTGAATTTGTTCCTGTTACTTATTCCGCTGGTATTGTGCACCTTTGCCTAGTTGTGCCGCGTTCTCTTTTATATATATATATATATATATATATATATAGAAAAATCTTTATGCTCTCATGCATTGCGCAAACCCTTACGTCTCTACGTTTTTTTTTTTTTTGATTGCGCCGCCCTTGACAGTCGCTTCTTGTCAGGGCTGAAAGCACGATGGCGCGCTTGCCTTTTTCCACGAGTTACCTGCGACGGCACGCGCACCTCGGCTTGACTGTGAAGAGCCTTAACTGCTTTGAGAGCGACATTGCAATCGGCCCCCAGCCGTCCCTGTCTTCACCTCCGGCACCGTCGGAACTGCCGCAAAGGGGCGTCTATACAAACTTACGTCGCTCGGCGTACTCCGTGCTTAGGAACCGCAATACTCCTCCGGGTGTCTGTGCGCAAAATCTTCCCTCCCCTAAGGAGTCACTCCCTGCGTCAAAGCGAAACCGATGCTGCTGTGCTGCGCTACTTTACCGCGCGACTGAGCAGAAACTGCAGCCGGAGAGCCCTTCCTTAGCCTTTGTTCGCAGCGAGGGGGACCGGGAGCGGGACGACTTTGTCTTTGCACTGAAACTTGCCGCTGTGGAGCAGCCGTTACGACGACTGTTGGGCGAGGCAAAGTACGAGGCTCTGGTTGGTCCCGCGTTAACCGAGGCTCAGCAAGTCGGGCTATGCGAGTGTCTTTCGCAGCTGGATGGGGCTGAGGGCGAGGGGGTGGACAAGGGCTCCTGGGTGGCGCGACTACTGCTTACACCTGAGGAGGACAATCGCGTCAAGTGGCTCCACGAGGATGGAGATCTCTCCCCTGTCGCCTTCTCACGTCTTCCTTCTTTCAGGACGATGTACGTCGCGTACCACGCCCGTGAGGTACATCGACTTGACATGCAACAATTTGAGGCTATCGAGGCACGCATGAAGGAAAACGGCACAGATTGGAGCATGTCTGATGCTGCTGTTGTATATTCTTTCGCGATGAACAGCAATGAGCTGAGACCGTTTTTTTGCCATGTGGTGAGAGACGTTTTGCTTGCATCTGAGAGAGATGCATCCAATGCGATGGTAGAGAGAACACCAAGTGCTAATCTGCGGCACGTTCTTGGGGCCATTTTACTTTTGCAGTGTTTGAGGCTGCTACAGCATGAGGCTGAGAAAGTTGCTGGTCATATGGCGAATCCTCCCACTTACCTATTTACAGCCACTACACGCCTTTTTGAGCTTGCCACGGCATTGCCGAAAACGGATGAGGTAACTCGGTTTGTAGATGTTTTAGCTGATAGTTGTCGTGCGAGCGTCTTGTTGCTAGCAGCCACATACAATGTTCCAGGGGACAGCCCTCAGCTACCCGGCTTCACGCTCTGGTTGCTGAAGGAGGCTCCCAGCTGCTCTACGTGCCACCACCATTTCCGCCGGATAGTGCAGCACAGCCAGGCGGACGCAATTAGTCTCTTGGAAAAAAGCGGTCTTCTTTCGGCGAAGTCCACTGACCTTCGTGTCGTGATGACGCTCCTCCTGCCACTTCTCGACAGCAGTGGCAATGAGGAATTTTTTATCCTTGTCATTCGTGAGGTATTGATGGGACTGGAAGAACGTCTTCGCCGCGATGCGCATTCATTTTCAAAGGATGACTTGGGTTTTGTGGCGGCACTTGGTGCACGTCTTTTTGACACACAGCAGCGGGAAAACCTGCGGCCGCATCGCGGCACAGGCACCTTCGACACTGCGGCGCGTGAACAACTGGAGGAACTGCAGGTGATGGACGGCAGCCCGTGGGCACTGGTGACCTTCTCGTACAGCCGTCTAAAGGAGATTCTGCGTGCCCTGGTTCGGGATCAGCGACGGCTGAAGAGGCAGGTTCAGGTGCAGGTGCGCAATATTGTGGAGGCGGTGACGGCTGATGCACACAGTGATGAGACACGGGACCACTCTCCTTTTTCTCGTGAGGGGTCTGCGGCAGCCGAACCCAACGTATTCCCACCCACAACCTCTTCGGCGGGGGTGGCGGAGGAGGAGGGTCGATGTGCCGCCACCGCCACGACGGACGGCGACAATGGCAGTAGTGGCCGTGGAGGCGGTGGCGTGGGGAGTGCACCGTCCTTCTTGCGACTGTCCACGCCGGCCTCTATTCGGGGGCGTTTCGTGGCCTTTGTGGAGGAGTTGATCAAGGCCCTCGTGGATGAAACAGGGGCCAATCAACAGGGCTCAAGGGTTGTCAGCGATGAACTCTTTGCGTTTGTGGAGCAGCATGTGCCCTTACCCAACATCCACGACGAATACCGGCGGAAACTGTTTCTTCTTGTAAATGTCTTCACTGAGGGTGGCCCCCCAGGAGAGGCCAAAGCCAACGGCGACCCGGCAGACGACCCGGACGAAATCCCGGCCGAGTTGCGTCTGCTCGTTACCTCACTTCCTCTCACGCTATCACCGTGGGCGAGTGTCATGGTTTTGCGCGAGGTGCTGAGCGAGTCGGCGGGGAATAATCCCAGGTATACGTATGTTCTTAATGCGGCTATTGACCTCCAGCTTCCCATCTCGGCTACACGCTCGAGGATCGCGACGGCGCTCAACATGTGGAGGTTTCTCACCTCGCAGGCGGACAAACTCACCTTCAACGAGCAAGTGCGGATGAAGCAACGCTGTTTTCTCAATCTCCCTCTTTCGTACATCCTCTCCTCTTACTGGTCGCTTTTGACCTGGCTCGCTTTGCTGGCGATAATAGGGTTGAATGTTGTGGGGATGGACTTTGAGTCGCAGTACGTGGCCACACGCCTGTTTCAGGAGTTTGCCCCGCCGGACGAGGTTCTGCCGCCCGTGACGGAGGCGTGGAACAAGGAGGGGGCGGAGGAGTTGGTCTCCACCTACTTTGAGGACGCTGGGCCGGGTGTCAACAACGTGCCCCACCAGCAGCAGCGGCGAAGTTCATCAGAGCTGTTTTTGTCGTCTGCGTCGTATATTTTCCTCGGTGAAGATGATCAGCGCCGCCCCATGACAGTCGTGCCCATCGGCAGCAGCGCGGGCCAAGGCGCTGTGCAGCGCGCCACAGAGGAGCTTGCCTGCGCCTCTGCAGTACTGCAAGAATTCTCGCGGCGGCTTCCCTTTCCGTTTTTTCTTCAACTGGAGAAGGAACTTCCTCTAGAGCTTATTGTTTCGCGCGTGGCGGAGCGCATCCGCCGCGTCTCCTTTAACAATGCATGGTTTGTCAGTCGTGTCATCTTCAGGACCTTTCCACTGGGTCGCTACCACACGGAGTACACGCTGGTGTCGCACACCTGTGCGCAGGCCAACCTGACGCGTCGCCGAATGACATTCCTGCTCTACATTAATCAGGGTGTAACACTTCCCCCGCAGCTGCTCTTCCGTCTCCGTGAAAGCGTCCTGGCGCAGAAAGGGAACCTGGTCGTAGTGGCACACGAGGATAGCTTGAGGAAGGGTGGCGCTACACCTGCGGTTATTTCGGAACTCACCGCAAGTGGCTTGGTGCGCTGCATTCCGTACAATAAGCGGTGGGCGACACTCGCTGTGCGGGGAGAACCACGACCCAGAGCGGTTGAGAGGTGTGGCGCGCAGGCTCTGTCGCTGTGTAGAGACGTGGTGTCTAAGTGCATCGCCGAGTCTCTTGTAGCGCTGCAGGTGACGAAGGAGTACCTGGCGCGGTCTGGATAAGCCAGTGACAGCTCACGCTTACGTGTGGGACGTGCTGCGTTTCCCTACACTCCGTGAACCGAGAGAGACTGATATGAGGAGGAGGAGGGAGCGTCTATGTGCGTGTGTGTGTGTAGGAGAGAGAAAAAGAGCCTGCTGTCGGTGTTACTGACGTGTGTCTGCGGCGATTACGACGAATGCGGTTTATTTTATTTTCTTTCTGTGGCTTTTCTTTCAGCCGCCCTCTTTTCACCCTGCCCGCTTTTTTTTTTTTTTGCTTCTCCCGCGTGGGTCGTGGTGGGGGGCGCGGCTTTCGAACGGCGCTGCTCAACACCCACCGCTGATTTCGTTCTACCGCAAGCAACGCGTTTCGGTAAGTCAGTGGAAGCACACGGTAGGAACGGGCACGCAGGGGTCACGGCAAGCAAACAAACAAACACAACTGTGAGGAAGAGGTGAAGGGCGACGCAATCAGCTGGGAGGAGGATATGTCCTGCTGCTTTTGCGTCAACACCGCCTCACTTGGCATTGTGGAGAGCTTCGGGAAGTTCGAGCGCGTCGCCGCACCGGGGTGCCATTGCCTCATTCCGTGCGTCGAGACGGTGCGGGGGAGAGTGACGGTGAAGCTTCAGTTTTCCTCAGTGAATGTCGAGACAAAGACAAAGGACAACGCACTGGTTCTCATCACGGCGTGTCTGCACTACCGTGTCCTGCCATCGGAGGCATCCAACGCCTTCTATCGCTTTTCGAACCCGAGGGAGCAGATTGCGAGCTTCGCGGCCAATGTCATCCGCGGCGAGGTGCCGAAGTACACACTGGATGAGATTTTTGTGATGTCGCGGAATATCAAGCAGACGGTCGAGGAGGAGCTGAAGGAGCGGCTCAGCCAATACGGCTTTGCGCTGGAGGCAACGCTTGTGACCCGGATTGAGCCGACACAGGAGCTCCAGGTGGCCATTGAACAGACACAGCTCAATGCGTATCGCCGCACTGCCGCGGAGCACAAGGCTGAGCTGGACAAAATTGTCGAAATTAAGGCTTCAGAGGCGGCGTTTGAGGAGAAGCGTCTCGCTGGCGTTGGACTCGCCGAGGAGCGCAGGGCAATCATGGAGGGCCTGCAGAGCAGCATCGAGTCGTTTGTCGACGGCGTGCCCGGTGTTGGTGCACGCGACGTGGTGCAGTTGTTGCTCATGAACCAGTACTTTGACTCGCTGAAGGAGGTGGGAAACACGGGGAATAACCAGGTAGTGCTGCTGCCTCCAAAAGGGAGTCAGTCGCTCCTGACGGACTTGTTGGCGGCGCAGAGGACCAATGTGTCCATGCGCTGAGGAAAGGCGTCTTGAGACGGTGTCTGGGAGATTTTGCACTGCGAGGGCGGTGAAAGGGTTGTGCTTCATCCCGGCCGTTGTGTGCTGTTGCCCTTTTCCTTTTTGTTTTACGTTTGTTGGCACGCCATATTCTCGTGGTGACTTTGTGGTTCTCCTCTCATATTGTTCCGCGTCGGCGAGCTGCGGGTGCCTAGTCCGCCAGTGGAGGGAAGCGGCGTTTGTGGTGCGTGCTCCTCCACTGGCGAAAAGGTTAGCGTGTCCGTCCGTGTATCTATCCTGAGCACCACCCTGTAGTGTCTACTTCCTCATTTTTCACCATTTTCCTCCCTCTTACTGTTTCTTCGGTGGCCACTCCCGTGCAGCGTCTTTCCACCCACAAACTCTTCGGCGGGGCCGCGCCGATCAGATTTGCGCGACCTTCGTTGGATCTCCTTTTTTTTTGTTTTATTTGTGTTTTGTGGCTTTTTTTTCAACATGTGTGTGTGTTTGCCGGCACGACGGTTTTATTTGCTTGTCTCACTTGTTGCCCCGGTGTGAATCGAGCAGATTCTCATTGCTGTCTGTTTTTTTTTTTATTATTATTATGTTTTTCTGCTACTTTGTTTTTGCCAGCGCGCAATCATCTGGGAGCTGCTCGCAGAATACGCAACATAAAGCTGAGACACTTGGTTTCGTTGTAGACGGCAGATGTCAACCATCTACCAGCTTGCGGGGCGTCTTGAGTCCGACTTGCCGCTGACGACGGAGGAGATTACGTTTTGGTTGCAGGAAAGCGACATTGGCCAGGCGGCTCGCTTCTACGGCCCCAACCTTGTGGAGGCGAAGCGGTGCGCACAGCGCATCTCTGACACGCTCGTCACGAAGTACCTGAACAACCCTGACAGGGAGGCGGTGTCTCTGGAGGATAAGTCACGTGTGTGTCTCATTCTGAACAACTTCGCCCTTCACAAACCAATTCGAGGCTGCGTCTTTGAGGTGCTGGATAAACTGGAGGCCTTTTTTGAGGAATCTATAAAGGAAGAGGCAACCTTGAAGTTTAATCCTGAACTGGGGCGCATGTCAGAGCACGTGGCGGTGCTTCTCATGCGTGTGACGGGTTACAAACTGAAGGCTGTGAATGTGCTTGAGTTTACGGACGGGAACACACAGTTTTCTGTGCAGCTCATGCTTGCGTTATTACTGAAGGAGCCTGCGTACGAGCTGGGACTGCTGTGTAACTGCATAACCACTCTTCTTGGCTTTACGCAGCCACAGGCCTTTTTTGACTCCTCAAAAGGAGTAGAGGAGACGTCTTGCCTTTCCTTCACGGAGAAAATTGACTTTATCATGCACTTGATGCTTCACCTGAAGGCGGTTCAGTCTCTCAGTGATGTCTTGACGGAGCAGCTGGATCAGATGAACGTGATGACGCCGTTGCTGCATGTAGCTACATGCAGTGCAATGCGATGCATCATGAACATATTTCGGTTTTCCTCCGAAAGCTCGACGCAGTGGCGGCAGCACATTCTGCTTTCCACCACGTTCCTGGAACACACTGTGACGTTGTACATGCTTATGCAGTGCGACGCTTTGCAACGGAGTTTGGAAGGGAGGAGCCCCGACCTTAGCATTGAAATGTTACGTGGAATCTCACTGGGATTTAAGTTTGCCTCGCTCTGCACGTTTCGTATGGGTCACCACGGTGGCGTGGTGCGCATCTTTTCTTTGTACCTGCACGACATGCTACAGCTTTCGCTGCAGTACGTGCAGCGGGATAATCCGGCATCCAGTGTCCTCATGCGTGTGTATATGGACATGTTCCACTTCATGTCCAACATAGACGCCCTTGGCGGGGAGGAGTATATATCTTCTGCGGAAATCCCCAAAGAATTACTAAGCGCGTCGCTTTTGAATGCGATCGAGGCGTTCCTGCAGCGCGAGGTCGCCCCGGGGGGGTTGGCGTGGGTGCAGGCATGGCACACTGCCCTGAAGACGGTGGAGCCAGACACCCTTGTGGATCGCAGCTCCCACACCTTTATCACGCTGGATAAGCTCTTTGGCGATTTGGAGCCGAGCATAGCGGCGCAGACACCGCCACCGTCCACCCATAAGCCTGCAGCCGACTTGGGCGGACACCGCTTCCTGGGCGAGCTGCCTTCGCTGCGACTGAAGCCGGCCGAGGCAAAGGTGTCCATTGAGACTGCCGCAGCCGCTGGGGATATGCAGCAGCGTATCGCGGTGGTTCGGAGGGACGTCATTGTTGGCGTCGACCCTGCCCTGCTGTGCATCCTCACCGGCAATGTGATGAAGAAGCCCGTTGTGTCGCCGTACGGCCACACCTTCGAGGAGCAGGCGATACTTGCGTGGCTTGCGCAGAACGGCTCTGTTTGCCCCATCACTGGCAAGCCGCTGTCGGCGGACGTGCTGAAGCCGAACAAGGAGGTGGCGGCGCGCATCATGAAGCAGGTTATCCAGCAGAGCATGGCAGGCTACAACCAGGAAAATGAGGCGGACCTCTACGACTTTTAGGGAGCCGCAGTCTTTACGTGCATGTGCGGTTTGCGGGGGTAACGGACGGCGTGAGTGGGAGGGGGCGGCAGCCTCAAAAAATATGACAAAGTGGATTTAGTTACACACACACACACACACAACTACGGCGGGAAGCCGCGCGGCTGCGACGGGCCCAACAAGCACCCCCGCATGCAAGCAGGCAGACAGACGAGGCGGCCAGTCAAAGGAAGGAAAAGAACTAACTGAAAGGGATAGAAAACAAAAACAACAACAACAACAAAGAAAAAAAAAAAGAGAAAAAAAAGAGTGAGACCCAATGCCTTGCGGCCGCCAAAGGTTTGGCGACAACCACCCGGGGTAATGAAAGATGGGCAGGAAAAAAGAAAAGAAACGAAGGGGCGGGACCTTGCGAGGCATGTCTCACTGTGTGTGTGTGTGGGTGTGGCTGACTGTGAGGGGGGCGAATGAGTGAGTGGGTGTGGGTGTGGGGGCATGTGGGCCACTGAATCAACAAAGAACCAAAAGAAACAACAGAAACGAGGGAACCTGCAAGTTTCCTTTCAATGAAGCAAAAGGCAAAATAAAAGAAGAAGAGACGGAAGGATGGATCTTTTCGCGTGTCTGGGGTGTATGGGGATCAAATACCGCGGAGAGGGTACTCCTGTTCCCTCCCCCTTGTTTTTTTTTCCCGTTTTGCCCTCCCCTGCACCTCGAGCCTCTACCAGAGGCACGCATTCCTTTCTTTATGCGTTTGTTCTTTTTTTTTTTTGCGGCATCTCCACGTGTGCTTCGCCCCACCTTCGTTATATATCACTATTAATAATAATGCTAGTGCTGTTTCCTTTGAGAATTGTATTCCAGTGTTTTTTCCTCTTCTTATTCCTAGGCCCCACTCTCACTGCTGCTGCCGCTGCCGCTGCCGCCACCGCTGGTTTCTTCTCTTCTACCTCCCTACGCTGTTCTTGTCTTTACCGTCCCCGTGGGTTTGTATGTCTTCGTGTGTCTTTCCCTTTCTTCCTCCTTTTGTGCGTGTGTGTGTGTCCCTCTCGCTGCTTGCTCTCTCCCTCATTGCCAAGGCAGGTGGGAGTAGTTTGTGTGTACCGGGTGGCGTAGGGAGTGAGGGAGTGCGGGTGGGGGTGGTGCTGGTGCTGCCGTTAAACCACGCAGACATGTCGGCTGCTGAAGGTATTGGTGGTGGCAGGGGCGGGGCGAAGACGAGTGACCCCGTGACGGCGACGGCCGACATGACCTCACGGCTGAGGAATGCCGTGGATGACGTGCGGCGGGACCCGTCGAAGCAGCTTGGCATCTCCGCGGAGGAGCTGCAGCAGCGTCGCACGCAGGCGTCTAGTCCGCGTGCCTTTGTAAGCGACCAGACAAACCGTCCTTTCGAGGTAAAAAGTTCGGCGCGTGCGCATCAGATCATGAACGCAGGCCTCCTGGAGCGGCAGCGGGAGACACGGAACAAGGAGGTGATGAAGAAGATGTCGCTGCTGCGTCGTGTGCAGCTGGTGACGTTCTGCGCCGGCATCGGCATGGCGTGCTGGTTGGGCGTTGAGTATCTTCTGCCACGCTACGCCGCCGTGCAGGAGAGGAGGCGTCTCTTGCAGCTCCGCCGCGAGATGGCGTATAGGAAGTGGGAGGAGGCGGAGGCGCAGCGGCGACAGCAATAGTCGCATGACGCGGTATGAGAAGGCGCAGCACCGTGCGGGGAGCATGGTGGCTGACAGGCGGACACGCCTCTCTCTTTCTCTTTCTGTGGATTCACCCCCCACACACGCCATTAGAGTCCCCGGCGCCTGCGCCTGCGCCTGCGCCTGAGTAACACCTTTTTTAACCCCTTTTCTCTCTATTATCCCATTTCTGCTGTCGCTCCTTTCTGCCCTCATCGCCGTCTTGACACCGCGAGGTGCAATTGGGCCAAGACAAAGAGAAAAGGCAGCAGCAACAACAACGGCAAGTAAAAAAATAGAAAACCGAGAGAAAAAAAAGAAACAGATAAAATCAAGCAAAAACACACAGATAAATATAAAATGAGAGGGTGGCATGCGATTCTGCAGATCCTTCTTGTTGCAGTCGTCGCGCTGAGCGTCGTGGCCACTGAGGACGCGGTGCAGAGTGACGTGGTCGTGGAGAAGGGAAAACCTATCTCCTTCCAGGCCGAGGTGAGCAAGATGCTGGATATTCTTATCAACTCCCTGTACACGAACCGTGCCGTCTTCCTGCGTGAGCTCATCTCCAACGGCAGCGACGCTCTCGACAAGATTCGGATGCTCTACCTCACTGCGCCGAAGGAACCGAAGAACAAAGATGGTGAGGTGCCCGCCTTGGAGATGCGGGTGACCGTTGACACCGAGCGTAAGACACTCACCCTGCGGGATGGCGGCATTGGCATGACGAGGGCGGAGCTGGAAGAACACCTCGGCTCCCTCGGCACCTCCGGCACAAAACGGTTCATGGATCGGCTCAAGGAGACGAAGGACGCGAGCCTCATTGGACAGTTTGGGGTGGGCTTCTACTCTGCCTTTCTCGTGGCCGAACGCGTGCGGGTGGCCTCGAAGAGCGATGACAGTGACACGCAGTGGGTCTGGGAGTCCACTGGCGACGGACAGTATTACGTCTACGAAGATGAGCGCGGCAACACGCTCGGTCGTGGGACGGAGATTACGCTTGAGATGAAGCCTGACGCACTAGAGTTTCTCAGCGCCGACAATGTGCGGCATATTGTGCACCAGTACAGCGAGTTTGTGCACTTTCCCATCTACATGCAGAAGGAGGATAAGTGGGAGGTGGTAAACGAGAACAAACCCATCTGGACCCGCAAGCCGTCCGAGGTGACACCGGACGAGTACCACAAATTCTACAAGACCCTCACACGCGACTATCGTGACCCGATGTACTACTCCCACTTCATGGTGGAGGGGGAGGTGGAGTTCAGCTCCGTGCTCTTTATTCCGCAGGAGGCCTCGCAGGACATCTTCGTCAACAACGAGAATACGCGCGACAACATCAAGTTGTACGTGCGACGCATTTTTATTACAGACGAGTTCCGGGAGCTCCTCCCGCGGTACCTGAGCTTTGTGAGGGGCGTTGTCGACAGCAACGATCTGCCTCTCAACGTCTCCCGGGAGGTGCTGCAGGAGAGCCGAATTCTTCGCGTCATCAAGAAGAAGCTTGTGCGCAAGGCTCTCTCCATGATTGCCGAGATTGGGGAAAACGACGCCCGACTCAAGGAACGCCTGGAGAAGGAAAAGACAGCCGCAGTGGAGGAGCAGGCAGACAAGAACGCTACGGAAACGAAGGATGACGATGACAAATCCAAGAAGGAGCCGATGTATCCAAAGTTCTGGGCTCAGTTTGGCAAACACATCCGGCTTGGCATTATTGACGATGCGAACAACCGGGGCCGCCTTGCGAAGCTCCTGCGGTATACATCCAGTACGAGCAACGGGACCCTCGTCAGCCTGCAGGAGTACACAGACCGCATGAAACCGGGACAGAAGAACATTTACTTCCTCACCGGCGACTCGGTGAGCAAGATGAAGCAGTCGCCGCACATTGAGGAGGCCCTGCAGCGGGGTGTGGAGGTCCTTTTTATGACGGACGCCATTGACGAGTATGTCGCTTCGCAGATACACGACTTTGCGAGCAAGCGCCTTATCAATCTCGCCAAAGAGTCCGCACAGTTTGAGGAGCTGACGGAGCGGGAGAAGGCCATTGAAAAGAAGCGTATTGAG
Source organism: Trypanosoma rangeli (assembly GCF_003719475.1). Lineage (NCBI taxonomy): Eukaryota > Euglenozoa > Kinetoplastea > Trypanosomatida > Trypanosomatidae > Trypanosoma > Trypanosoma rangeli. The sequence goes on from NW_021705816.1 coordinate 36,111, forward strand.
AGATATGAACCCCTCACGTCGCGCCTTGCAACCCTGTTCAAGAAGAGTGGTGTGCGGAAGGTCATTTTGACGAAGCGGCAGAGCTCAGAGGCCTTCATTTTGTCCACGCAAGAAAGCGACCTGACACCACGCATGGTGAGTGTCATGAATCAGCAGGCAATCTCCTCCAGCCAGATGATGCGCTACTCTCGCGTGCTGGAGATTAATCACCGCCATCCGCTCGTGCGCGACCTGCTGACACGGTTTGAATCAGACCCAAAGGATCAAACCGCCATCGACGTGGCGTGGGTTCTCTTTGGCACCGCCAATCTGCAGGGGGACTTTCCCGTCTCAAACCAGGCCATGTACGCCAAACGCGTAAACCGGCTGCTGCGGGGACGCGTGGGACTCGCCGCGGACGACACGATGCTGCCCCCAGACGACAACGAATACGACGTCTCAGACATAAAGCCTTCCACTTCCGGCACTGACGAAGGGTTGCTGCTTCCTGTGGACAAGGACGGGGAGGAGACGAGCTCGGAGGCAGCAGCCGCAGAGCAACCAGCAGCAGCCGAGTCGAAGCCTGCAACAAAGGATGATGACGTGGGTGACCTGTAGGGTTGTTTTCTCTTAACAGAGGAGTAGTTTGGCCGCTGAACATTTTCTCTTTATCCCTCTCTTTTCCTTTTTTTTTTCTTTCTTTAAGGCTTCTGTGTGCGGTGCCCTGTTTTCTGCGTTACCCTCAATCATCGAGGGACACGTGTGTGCGGGCAGCACCGGGAAAAGGGGAGGGAGAGGGGACGCGGCCGAAACACAATTGCCCAACGGAAGGAGACGCGGGCAAACAGGAGAGTGGGAGAAAAAAAAAAGAGGCTTTTAGCGTGCCTGAAAAATATATCTGTATTGATGTATAATGTGCGCCACGGTTATGGTGGATTAAAAAGAAGAAGAAGGAGAAAAAAGAAGGAAAACGACAGCCACGCCGAAAAGTCTTTTTTTTTGTTTTTTGAAAAAAATATCTTTGTTTTTGGCGCGCTTCGTTGAGGTGACAAGCAGACAAACGAGGATGATGGCGAGGAGTGTGAGAATGGTGATGGTTGTGGCGGCGACGGTGGGTCATGTCGTTCACTCTCTGCCTTCCCCCCACGCCCTTCTTCACGTCGGCCTGTGGACTATATTTACGGCCTGCAAGTATCCCTTTCCTTCTTCTTGTTGCGCTTTCACTCCAAGCGCCGTTGAGCGGGTGCCGCTGCGGCACTCTCGCAGCACGTGGGCCGGCACTGGGAGGTGTAAAAGGGTCTGCCGCGCTCTCTTCTGTTTTGCTTTTGTTCTTTGCGATGAAGTGTTTACACCACGGTGAGCTAGTGCAGCAACGTGGCTGGGCTGCACCGTACACGCGCCCACTTGCCACTTCACGAATCGTGTAGAGAGAACGGGTGTGATGCCAGCAACAACACAGCAGGCGGCACTACCACGCAGGCTGAAGGGCTCTGTGGGCACCGTTTACCAGGCCCTCGATGGCGGGTTGGATCATTTTTTTTCCTCGCGTAAGGCGGGCGCGGAGGCGTCACGTCAGTGCCTCTCCTCCCTTTTTGCACTCGCCTCCTCGCTGCACACACCACGGCTCCCGTACTACAGCAAGTCGCTGGAGACGAGTCAGGCGCGACATGTAACGGTGGAGCAGATATGGGGCCAGATGAACATGCTACTGCGGCCTGTCTTGCGTCGCTTGCAGGACAACGTGCGGCGTGCGCAGAAGACCGTGAAGGGTTCCTCCGCACCACAACAACGCAGCGCTAAGCGAGGACAGGCGAAGCGTCCACGCAACGACGCTGGTGAGTCTGATGCTGTAGAGGAAGCTAGAGATGTGCTCTCAACAAAGACCTCGGAGCTCAGTGAGAGCGACTTGGACGAGGAGATTGCGGGGCTTCTCGCTGAGCAGCAGCAGCAGCAGCAGCGGCGGCGGCTGGCGAAACCGGTCAAGAAGAATGGCCTCAACGGGGATGACTTATGGCGGTACGCTTTTGGAAAGGGTGACGGTGACGGTGACGATGACGGTGACGCTGACGGTGAGGATGAGAAGGACGAGGAGGAGGGGGATGAGGACGACGATAATAACGGTAATGCTGACGCACGCATCCGGCTCAGGCACGCGCGGGCGATGGTGGAGGCTGACGACGACGACGAAGCTGCTGAGGAGGATGATGATCGGCGCGGCGACGAGGAGCTGGCGGCGCTGAAGGAAATGTACGGCGGCGACTTTGTTCCAGACGAGGAGGACGTGAGCGACGAGGAGGACGGCGGCGACCCACACTTTGAGGAGGACCTCACGTGGGACGATCCCACCGCCGCGTTCAACGAGAGCGACGGGAGGTACTTTGGAAACGACGACATCCTTCTCGACGACGGGGTCCCGCTGCCGCCGCAGCAGCAGCTAGGGGATGCGGACGGCGAGGACGACGAGAATGACGCGGATCTGAACGATCCCAGTCTGACGGCACTGCAGCGGGAGCGGAAGCGGGAGCGGCGTTTGGTGGAGCGGCTGGAGCAGGAGCGGCTGTACAGCACGCAGTGGGCGATGAGCGGCGAGGCAAGCGGGAACAGCCGCCCGCGTGACGCCTTGCTTGACGAGGAACTGGACTTTGAACACGCCATGAAGGCGGTGCCTGTCATCACGGAGGCAGTGACTGCCAAGCTAGAAGACCGCATTCGCCGCCGCATCCTTGACGCAAACTACGACGACGTGCAGCGCCGCACTTCACTTTCGACGCCGGCCGACTTAGTCACGACGCGCCGCAACGCAACGCTTGACTCGGAGAAGTCGCAGCTGTCGCTGATGGACTTGTACGAGAAGGAGTACCTTGAGCGTGCGCGTGCGGCGGAGGAGGCGAGCGGGGACGCTGCGCAGACTGCGGAGCCGCTGACGGAGATTGAGAAGGACGAGTTGCGGGCGATTCAGATGTGGCGGCGCCTCGCCCAGCACTTGGACGCTCTCAGCAACTTCTACTACACGCCGAAGCCCGTGCAGGAGGACTTGGCGGCCCGCGTGCGTGCAGTTGACGGCCAGGCCCCCGCCATCACGCTGGAGACCGTTGGAAACTTTGCCACCACCCGCGAGGCTGCACTTGCGCCGCAGGACCTCTACCGCGGCGCCGACCGCAAGTACGCGGATGTCGGCAGCAACGAATTGCAGCCGCGTGAGAGGCGGGCGCTGCGCCGTGCAAAGAAGGATCAGGCAAAGGCGGCAAGTGAGCGGAAGGAGCAACGTGTCATGCAGTCAAAGAAGCAGAAGCGACACCCGCAATAGCCGCGGTGGCGGAGTGCGGCACCGATGTGCGTGGGGTTTCCCCCATGGTACCTCCCTTCTTCCGCAGCCCCGCAAGACAACGGCAGGAGGGAGGGGGACGAGCCTCTCCACGGACTGACCTCGAAACGGTTAACATCACGATAGGTACAATAGTAATATGCACACGCTGGAGAAGGAAAGACATAAAAAACAAAACAACAGCAACGAAAAGAAAAGAAGAAGAAAAAAAATGAAAAAAAAACAGGCAACCAAAAGCTTGTGCACGTGGTGGGAGAGAGGGGAATAAGCGAGAAGACAACAAACTAAGCAAGAAGGAAGCGGCGGTAACAAGGCTGAGGAGGGAGAGAAGGGGAGAACAGGACAATACCGGGCAAAGAAGGCCACTGAGGAAAAAAATCAAATCAAAAGACATGGAAGGAGGAGGGAAAGTTGGGTCTTTTTTTTTCGTGGATTGGGTTCGTTTGACTTTTTTTTTTTTTCTGCTCCGTCCTGTTTGCCCTTTCAGCTCTTACTTTTTCTCTTCCTTTCTGCCGCAAGGACTTCTGTTGTGATGAATGCGAGAGGGCATATGCGGTGGGAGTGCTGCCACGATGAGTTGCGCCTTCAGTGGCTGGGCTCACGCACACACACAAATGTGTGTCGTCTGGCGTTGCGAGGTATGTCGGTGTACACCTTTTTCTCCTTTTCTCCTTTTCTCCTTTTCTCTTCTTCTTAATTTCTCTCTTTCGACGTCTGCTGTAGTTTTGCCGGGTAGTGTTTGTTTTTCAACAGCCAGAAGAGGCGGCACGCGGGAACGCGCAACTTCAGTCGCCACCCACTCGCCCTCGCCCGCAGTACACTTCTCTCCCTTTCCCTCGCGGCAATGACAGTGGGACTTGTGCCACACCGGCCTGTTCGGCTGCTCTCGTCGAAGGAGTTTGTGACGAGGATGCACACCTTATGCAAGGACTCTTCCGTGTCGTGGGTGGTCACCGGCGAGGCCGCGCCGATGCTCGTGATGGGTATTCCGCGCAACACGCTGCCTGAGATCCCGGCGGCCACCAGCGCGGCCGACTCCTCGCCGCCGCGGTGTGTGTCTGTCAACTCGCGTGCTTCCTCTGACAGCGATGTGCATGAAGTGAGCCCGTGGAGCAGCAA
>NW_021705816.1:40558-42265 GCF_003719475.1 Trypanosoma rangeli
CTCCTTTTCTCCTTTTCTCTTCTTCTTAATTTCTCTCTTTCGACGTCTGCTGTAGTTTTGCCGGGTAGTGTTGTTTTTCAACAGCCAGAAGAGGCGGCACGCGGGAACGCGCAACTTCAGTCGCCACCCACTCGCCCTCGCCCGCAGTACACTTCTCTCCCTTTCCCTCGCGGCAATGACAGTGGGACTTGTGCCACACCGGCCTGTTCGGCTGCTCTCGTCGAAGGAGTTTGTGACGAGGATGCACACCTTATGCAAGGACTCTTCCGTGTCGTGGGTGGTCACCGGCGAGGCCGCGCCGATGCTCGTGATGGGTATTCCGCGCAACACGCTGCCTGAGATCCCGGCGGCCACCAGCGCGGCCGACTCCTCGCCGCCGCGGTGTGTGTCTGTCAACTCGCGTGCTTCCTCTGACAGCGATGTGCATGAAGTGAGCCCGTGGAGCAGCAAGAAGTGCCCACCGTCGGCGGCGGGGGGCAAAGGGGGGGTGACTCGCCCGCCCGCGCAGAAGACGGTGCCGTCCAAGGTGAGGAATCGGACAAGGCCAATGACGGCGGGCACAAAGCGGCAACGTTCCATTGAGAACTTCCTTGCACGCCAGCGATGACAGCTTCACCTCCTTTTTGTATCTCTTTTTCTTTGACTTTCTATGAAAGCGTTTGTATGCAGGCAGAAATGTCGTGATTCGGGGAAAGCGTGGCCCCCGCCGTACGCTGTGGCAAGCCCCGCTTGAAGGTGCCTTCACGAGGTGAAGATGACGAGGACAAAAAAGCGAAACAAAAGACAATGTACGCATGCACACTCAGTTCGATAAAATTCTCTGTTTTGAAGAGCAGCACGTTTCTACAGCAGTGACCGCAACTGTTTTTTTTTTTGTGTTTGTTTTGTTTATTTCTGGGTTTGTGTAAATCCACATTCACATGTACGCACCCACAACCCCAGTCTTTTTCTCCACTAAATAATAAAAGGACAAAAACAAAGACTAACATTGCTTATTGTATATATATATATATATATATATATACATCGACGCTGGTCCATACTGCCCAGCTAAGCTAGGTGACCAGCAGCACATAACAAAAGAACTAAACATGCCCTCCTTTAACTTTCATCCCGGATTTGCTGGTCATGGCATTCGATGCAATCCATGGAACCCAACGCAGTTCGTCCTCACTGCAGCCGAACACTTTGGTGTGGCAGGGTCAGGCAAGGTATACATTGTGAATGTGGCACCAGGGGTGCCACCGGGGTCCCCGGTCTCCCTTTTTGGATGTTGGGGAACGAGCGACGGGGCGTTTGATGCCTGTTTCAGCGAAGTGGATCAAAATGTTATGGCCGTGGCCTGCGGTGATGGGGTGAAGCTATACAATGTGGCTGAGTCTGTGAACCGGGATGGTGCTCCACCCTTAGCGCATATCGCAGAGCACCAAGCAGAGGTGGCGGGAGTGACCTGGAACCGTGACAGCTTCTTCTCCTGCAGCTGGGATGGCTCCGTGAAGTTGTACCAGGCGGCCAACCCGACTGTGTCGGCCATGACCTTTCACGAACACGTGAAGGAAGTGTATGAAGTTTCTTGTTCCACACGCAACCCCGCATCGTTTTTGTCGGCCTCTGGGGACGGCACATGGAAGTTGTGGGACACGCGTGCACCGCGCTCTGTTCTGACGCAGGCTGGGCACAATTACCAGATTGTTCTCAGCATTGACT
>NW_021705816.1:42433-57852 GCF_003719475.1 Trypanosoma rangeli
ATATCGCAGAGCACCAAGCAGAGGTGGCGGGAGTGACCTGGAACCGTGACAGCTTCTTCTCCTGCAGCTGGGATGGCTCCGTGAAGTTGTACCAGGCGGCCAACCCGACTGTGTCGGCCATGACCTTTCACGAACACGTGAAGGAAGTGTATGAAGTTTCTTGTTCCACACGCAACCCCGCATCGTTTTTGTCGGCCTCTGGGGACGGCACATGGAAGTTGTGGGACACGCGTGCACCGCGCTCTGTTCTGACGCAGGCTGGGCACAATTACCAGATTGTTCTCAGCATTGACTGGAATAAGTACGACGGGAACATCTTTGCCACTGGCGGTGTGGATCGTACAGTGCGGCTGTGGGACCTTCGCCGGCCAACTCAGCCCCTTGCTTCCCTTCCCGGGCACGACAACGCCTGCCGTCGTGTACGCTTCTCACCCCACTCGCGCGTGCTGCTGGCGTCGGCTGGCTACGACTGCCGGGTCTGCATCTGGGATCTCAACCAGCCACAGCGTCCCCTCACTGGCCGCTACGCCCACCATCGTGAGTTTGTCGTTGGTCTTGAGTGGTCGCTGGCTGTGCCTAACGCGATTGCCTCCGCGTCTTGGGACGGGCGGGCGTTCTTCTGGATCAACGGGCAGCAGGTCACGCCGTCGCCGCCGCTGGCGCAACTTCCCGCCGCCGTGCCACCGCCGCGGGTCCGGGTGCCACGAACAAAAGTACTCCCGGGACTTCCGCTTGTGCCCCCTGCCATTCCCGTCTCGCAGTAAGTGCAGTGACCAACAAAAGTACAAGGGGCAGCACGAGGGACGGGATTGGGAGGAAGGCCGTAAAAACGGGGATAAGAAGAAGAAAAAAAAACGCAACAAAGTAGTAATATATATATATATATATATATTGTTTTATTTTTTTCTTCGTGCATGTGAGAGAGCAGACCGGTGCATATTCCTCAGACGATGCCGATGCTCCTGCTGGCGTGAAGGACTTCATTTTTTGTAGATGAAGAAGTAAAACAATGAAAACAAACAAACGAGAAAACGGCAGATAGTTGGTTTTTGTATTGGCTGGCTCTTTGTGTTTATGCCGCTTGGTCTCACACGTGGCGCATTATCATGCATTACTTGTTATTTATCTTTTTTTTTTTGTCTCTCTTTCTTTCTGCGTTCAGGTTGCATGCGTTTGCCGTCACCAGACGTGGCCAGGTTAGAGGTATAGAAAACACAGGCAGAAAGTGCAATGAGCCGCGGCAAACCTACACGCACACGCGACAAAGAGTACCACCCGCGAGAGAGCAATGCAACGATGCCATTAAGCCCTCGCCGGAAGTGGCTCCAGACAGAGCTGATTTTTAGTGTGCAGGACCGCCGCAGTCGAGCCCGCGCGTTGCAACAAATACGTGAGAATAAATCTGCTCTCTTAGGCCTCACCACGAGGGATGTAGCACGGCGCCTGCAGGCCATGCATCCACCATACAGGATTATGGACAACTGTAGCGGCAGCGGCAAGGATAAGAAAGAAGAAAAGGCAAAGTCTCCGAGTCATATTTACCCTGATAACACCTCTCCGCGGTTTCGTCCTCCCATGTCGTACGAAGAGTGGCTGGAGGAAGGCTTTCCAGTGAGCTGCTGGAGACCCCTGCTTTTGACCGAGTTGTACCACCCACTGGAGGCGGAGCAGAAGCGCCTAAGCGTGAAGTATAGCGTTGCCCCGCGGGAAAAGGATAAGGCTAGCAATGCGACAGCCAAGAAGGGTGCTAAGCAGTGAGTCGAGGGTTGTTGTTATCAGAGTGGGTGACTTTGATATGGTTTCATTGGAAAAACGCATATTTGCTTGTTATCACCGCTGCATGGATGCCCGCACATGTATAGAGTTCTGCACCGCTATTTTGTTTTCTCAAGATTATATGTCATATTTTGGTGTGTACTGAGTTAGTTTTCAGAGGCGCCGGTATGTTCCTCCCTTTTTTTTTTTTTATATATATATATATATATGTTCTTAGACAGAACGCTCTGAGCGGATGCATATTCTTTTGTGGTAGCTCTTTGGTCCCTTTTGTTTTAACGATCCCTTACACACTTTGTGTGGTGTTCTCTGTCTTCTCGCGTACATTGGGGGACGGGGGAGGAGACAGATCCACTTTTTTGCATGCCTCTTGCCAATGTTTCCCCCGCCCACCCTATCCGGCTGACGAAACGCGGTCGCATCCAGGTATGTCGGTATGCACAACAAAACCCTCACTTTACGCTTTTTCCTCGTAGTTTCTTTGCTTGCAGATTGCCGCACCACTTTTGTGCTTTTAGTCACAAGGGACACACACAGACTACGTTGCAGTACGCATGCCAGCGGGGCCGCGTGTGCTGCTTCTTGGGGGCCTGGGCATGATTGGCCTGAGCCTCCTCAAGTACATTGTTGACTACGAACTTGCATCATACGTCCGTGTGGTTGACAAACGCGTGCCAGAGATGTGTTTTATCTCGCAAACGTACAGGGAACTCTTGACGCTAAAATTCGTCGAGTTCCTTCAGGCTGACTTGTCCACGCAAGGGCACGTTGATCGGGCCTTTGCTGGGGAACCGTTTAGCATTATCGTGAACCTCGCCAGTGAAACCCAGCATGGGCACATGCACGTTGTCTATGAACGAAGTATCTTGCAGTTGCGAACGCTTTGCGCACAAACAGCTGCCAGGGAAGGCGGATGTGAGTGTTACGTGGAGGTGAGCACTGCCCAGGTGTATGCGTCGACCAACGATTCCCCGTCAAGGGAGACAGACACTCGGTTGAAGCCATGGACAACAATGGCGAAGTACCATCTTGAGGCTGAGCGTGTCGTTTCTTCCATCTCGCAGCTCCCCTGGATGATTGTGCGACTTCCAATTGTTTATGGACCAGGCGATATTCGTGGTCTTATGCCACGCATTGTCTGTGCCGCAGTGTACGAAAAAACAGGGGAACACATGGAGTTCTTGTGGGGAAAGGACCTACGCATGCATACGGCACATGTGCAGGATGTTGTGGCAGCTATATGGCACATTGTGTGCGCCGGCGCCACCCACGAGGTGTACAACGTCGTGGATGACGGTGACACAACACAAGGGAGTCTCAACGTCGTGTTGGAGTCCATGTTTAAAGTAAAGACAGGATTTTTTGGGGCAATGATATGCGGTATGGCAACCCTTAGCTTGGGGGCAGTAGCGGAGGAGGCCAACGAGGGCCTCATGGAGCCGTGGACGGCGATGTTGAAGGAAAACGGCATCTCTGTCACTCCCCTCTCTCCCTACCTGGAGAAGGAGCTTCTGTCAGCTGACCCTCTGGCCATCGATGGGTCGAAGCTGCGGGCTCTCGGCTTTCGCTGCAGTTGTCCGAAGGTTACGAAGGAGTTGCTGGAGGACAGCTTGGACTACTGGGTCTCTCTTGGTCTTTTTCCAAGGTGACGGCCGTGATTCTCTCCCCAGTGCGGTGGGGCGTGAGAGGCAAATTGAAGTGCGTCAACGCACCAGCTCGTGCTTGACGACTTTTCACTATCGAAGACTAGAAGTAAGCAGATCGGGGACAGTAACCGACGAGCAAACGGGTCGTTTTATTTTTTATTTTTCTGTGTTGTTGTTGTTGTTCTTGTTGAGAACGAACTCGTATCTTGCACGGGTGACTATCTCAATGTGTCATGTATCGAACTCTTTTTTCATTTTTTTCATTATTTTATTTTTTTGTTCCGTTCTATATTCTGCCGTTAAAAAATTTTTTCTTTTTCTTTTTTGCTTCTTGTATGGCGGTGGTGGCGGTGCATCGTTGCCACAAGTATACTTATATCTGAAAGAAAGAAAGAAAAATAGGAGGAGGATGTTATGCCTGACTCGGCTGCGGGCCAGCGTCAGCAAAGTGGCCTTCCTGGAAATGGTGAAGGATCTCCGGTTTCGCACGGAGGCTCCAATCTCGGACTGCAGCGCCGCGCTGAAGGAGACACAAGGCGACGTGGAGAAGGCGATGGAGGTGCTCCGCAAGAAGGGATCGGCACGGGCGATGAAAAAGCAGTCACGGGTGACGCAGCACGGCTCTGTCGTCGCCTGCGTCGGGGGCACATTTGGTGCTGCTGTGATCACTGTCTGCAGCGAGACCGACTTTGCTGCACGTAGCGCCCAATTCCAAAACACCTGCGCCAAGGTGAGGGACGCACTGCAAAAGAGGATTCTTGACAGCAAGGGTGATGTCCTGGCGAATCCGACGGAGGCCCATCACCTGCTCGTGGAGGCGACGACGGAAGACATTCAAGCTTCTATCGCCATCTTGGGCGAAAATGTTATGATCAAGTCGGTTGAACCTTTGCGACTGGCGCCGCATGTGGCGGAGCACATCTCCATTGGCTCCTACACGCATGGGTCATTGGAGGTGCTGGACGTTGGCAGAATCGCCGGCGTTGTCGCCGTAAGCCGTCTTGACCCCACGATGGAGGTGGGGACGAGTACGCTGACAGATGTCTCAAGACACTTTGTGGCATGCAGTGGTGCGGAGGGAAATTACGCCCACCAAAACTTTTTTGGCACGGAGGAGACAGTGGGACAGTGGCTGAAGCGTCATGGTCTTCGCTTTAGCAGTAGCCTTGTGGTGGATTTTGGCAAGGAACCAGTCATACACACGGCTCCCCAGCCCCGCACCAAAGCGAGATAGCCTGAACCCCGGCATAACGATGCCTTACGTGTATGCAAAGATACAAAGGTGAAGTACATGGTAGGCTTTTATACTGGAAAATAAGGAACTTGGTGGGGTGGGGTGGGGTAAAGAGAGGGGGAGACAGTGAGGGGGACGGGGACTGTTTACGGTTTGAGTTGAAGCTTGGGTGGTAGCGACGGCGACGGCTGTGCTTTTTGCGTGAGTATTGCAGCCAGGAGACTGAAGTTGATGCCTCCATTTACTCGCTGCACGTTGTGCCATATATATATATATATATTAAAAATAAATAAATACAAAAAAACAACGGCAGAGTCAGGACTTGTAAGGATGCCATTTATTTATTCATTTTACCTACTTCCTTGCTTTACTCCTCTTTCCTCCCCTCATGCGCCTTTACGCATGTGGTATCTCTCTCTGTGTGTGTGCATGTGGGAAGCAGCGCACTGGGGTGAACCACATTCATGCCGGAAAATGAGAAAGAGAGCGGGATCCTATCGCCCCCCGCTTTGGTTCACTCGCACGATTTCTACAGGACCATGCTGTACCATCACTGGAGACGTCTTTGCGGGTTCTACCAGCACTATAACCCTCGCGCCATGCCCAACTGCCACAAATGGCTGCGGCAATGCTCAGGACATGAGGACGTGCTTTTCGAGGAGCTGAGGCAGATTTACGGCCCTGAGCCGGCGCACCTCAGTACACTGGAAAAAGCCAGGACGCGTGGGGCGCCCGATGGCTCGTTTGAGAGTACGGCTGAGGAGGGCATTCTGTTCCAAGCTTTCTTTGATGCCAACACCCGCGCAAAGAAGAGTGAGGTGCATCGTGCTGAGTTGGAAAAGGAGGTGGTAGCCTTCTTGGCGGAGAAGGGCGTCTGCTCCAACGGTGTTTCTGCCCACCTTGTGGACAGCTGCGACGGGGACAGGGAGGTGCTGTTTCGCGCGCTAGAAGGTGTGCTGGGCCGTCAGCGGACACCGTCGTTGCGTGCCGTTCCCCCACTGTCTGTTGATCTGCTTTCGAGTAGAAGCCACACCGGCGCTGACTGGAGGAAGGCGCCCGGGTTTATCAGGCATCGCCTACGGCTTGCAGATGCTGCATTCCCTGCAGCTTCAAATTTTTTGGAGTTGTCGGAGCAGACTTCCCTCGACGCACATCCCGTGCGGCCCACTGCTGCAGCTCCTGCCTTTGCCACTGTTCGCGTGCCCAGCGGGAGCGTTCATGGTGGGGCGGTGGGGCAAACAACGCGCCGTTTCTTTGGTGACAGCAACAACACCACTCACGCACGTGGCTGAGTCACAGTGATAGACGGGAAGCGAAACATCCGATTGGCCGGAGTGGGAAGTTAGTGAAGTATGGTGTTTAGTGTGTGTTTTGTTTGTTTAGTTGCCTCTTTCTGCATCGGGGGCCGTTGGTATCGTCGTGAATGCATTTTTTTTTTTTTGTTGTACACCCCACACGCAGGGCCGGAAGGGATGGGGGCAGTGACTACGGCGAGAGATTCCGCTGCCTCTCTTCTTTTTTTTTTTTTTGTTGTTGCATTTTGCTTTGTTTGTTTCTTTCTCGTCGGTTGGTGGCGGGGACACATTCCTCTTCCGCGGCCTCGTTTGCCACCCATGCTGGAGGAAAACAACAGCATCAACAACAAACCACCCGATAAGAAAGAACGAAAGAATAAAAAAAGGCGGAGTCTGAGAAGTCGGCGGGGGCAAAATAGAGGACATTGTGTGGAACTCGCTTGCATGCAAACGGCGGGGGACGTCTACGGCGATGCTCACCGGTCATGATATTCAGTTCGTTTGCCGTGAGGTGGTGACGGTGTGCTCGACATCGCCGCGGTGCCTGGTCGTCTACCCGCTCGGAAAGAAGAGTAAGCAGCGCGTGGGGGTTACCGCGAAGAATGGCACGATGTCGGTCTTTTCCATTGGGAAGGGGACAGAGCGCGTGGCGGTGTTTGACACCGCCCCCCAGAGCAAACCCGTCAGTTGCGCGACCTTGTACGAGGACCAGCTGTTTTTCGTGTACGGCAGCACGCTCGACGCCTACTCACGGAAGGGCAGACGTTTCTTCTCCTTTGACACCAACGTGACGGAGGTCATTCACACACTCTTTGTCTCCACCCCATTCATCATTTGCTGCGGCAGTTTTATGGCGACCGGGTTTAGGGAGGCGAACGAACTCGGTTTCTACATGGCACCAGATCGCATCAATGCCATGGTGTCATGCGTTTCCGCCGCCGCGGTGAATGTGGCGGAGCGCAGCTTTGACGACTACCGGTGTATTCTTGGCTGCAACGACCGCACCATTCGTATGCTGCAGGGGCACAAATCTATAGAGGAGGTGCATTGTGAGGCGTCTGTGACGTCTTTGGGCATCAGCGAGGGAACTCGCAGGGTGTACTATGGGACAGGTGCAGGGTCGCTGGGCTGTCTGGAGTTGAAGGACAGGGACACATCCCTCTCACGCGTCTTTAGTTTAATTCCCGAGGAACGCCAGGCTGCTGTCACTGCTTTGGCTGTGTACGACATCAACCTGGACGAGAAAGAAGAGCTGCTGGTGGGTCACCAGGACGGCACGGTGCAGATCTTCTACATTCACGTCGAGGAGGGGATTGATCGTAGTTACCCCATTTGCATCTGGTCGGGAAGTACGGATGAGAGTGTTCTTTCCATCGCCGCCGGCTTCATTACACATGCCTGCCGCCCAGACATGCTGGTGCACTCTTTCAGTGGAACTGTTACTGCCTTTACACTACAGGTGATGGATCGCATTGCACCGGAGGAGGCTGCGTCTGATAACGCCGGACTGGAAATCGCAGCTGCTCAAATTAGCGAGGTAAGCAGGGACATTGACGCCCTCAAGAAATCAATCGTGACCCAAACGCAGGAGCTGGCAAGGTGCAGTGGAGTGACAAAAAATGGCACGCCATTGCTGGCCGTCTCCTCCACCTTCAAGACCAAAGTGACGCTATCGCAACAGAAAGACGACCCCGCACTACGACTTCTGGTGGAGGTAGACACCCCGCTGGACTGCGTGGTGCTCCAGAGTGAGGTTCAGCTGCATTTTTTAGACAAGGATTCTGCAGAGGTCATTGTACAAGAGGCAATACCACGAAACAACCCCTCCATGAAATCACTCGCCATTGTGCGACCCTTGGAGACACGAAGGTACAGCTGCTCTGTTACCTTCTGGGTGGAGGATGGTCACTGGGGGATGGTGAGCGTAACCGCACTGGCAGTCCCCGCCCCCCGCACTGCACAGGTGAAGATGGTGCAGCTGCGGCCATTACCTCTGTACGAGCGTGTAGGCAAAGTCGATGAAGTGATGACAGGAGAAGAAGGTCCCGCCGCGCTTTCTACGATGGAGGTGCAGGGAAAATTTAGCGCCAGAGACATGCATAGTTGGATATTTAAATTGCTGCCTGGAACCCCCGAGATTTATCAAGAGAAAATGTCATCATTGAGCTACGAGGACACATTTTTTCACCACAAACTAGGGGTCAAATACGGAGACAGGTACGCGTTGTTCACTACCGGCTCCTTGCAGACCTTGGCTGTCACAAAACGGTTTATTAGTTACTGCGCCTCCGAGCGCTCGATCGAGGTGGATTTCACTGTGAACGTTCATGGCAAGGCGGTACGGTTTAACCTCTCCCGCATTGTGCCATGCATTACGGCGTGCAACACGGGATTGCAAAGTCTCCGCCTCCTGGAAGCCCTTCAGGAGCTGCAGGGGGACCAGCAAACGGCTGTGACGTGCTTCCCCAAGGAACATCAGCAGTTACTCGAGAAGGCGGACGCGGTGAAAAAGGCGCATCCGCAGGCCGTTTTCACAATGGGTTACCTGCAGAGCTCACTGCTCTCTCTCTACGGCAGCGTGGTTGAATTTGTGCCGACCACGCCCAAGATGAGTTCTGCTACGAAGGAGGCCTTGCTGGCTGCCGCCTGCCACGGCACTGCCTCGGAAATAACGTCGGAGCTAGAGCGGCTCTTTCTGTGTGATGATGAGAGCGTAGCGCAGTGAAGCTGAACATGTGATAAAAAGGGAGATGAACGAGGCGGCGTGAGGGAGAAGGCAGGATAAGACGGAAAGAGCGTGAAGAAGAAAAAGAAAAAAAAATGACAGGAATACATTTTTTTTTGTTTTGCCTGGTGGCAGCAGGAGGAGGAAGAAAAAGAACAGAGTTTTCGTCATCGACAATGCTGAACCCCCCCCCCCTTCTTCTCTCTTTTTCTTTTCCTTATATGAACAGCGTGGTTTGTTGCGCGGAGTGCACCTCTCGTCGACGTATTCCTTGTGCCCCCCCCCCCCCCCCCACTGCATCCACCCCAATCCCTGCGTGATATTATTGCCTTCGCAATCTCTCTCTGCCTCTGCTTCTCCATTGGTTTCGCATCATGCGATGTGTAGCGAGAGCGAAACCAATGAATCCACCGGAGGAGGTGCAGCAGCAACAAAGACGGAAACGGTTTGTTTCTGTTTTGCTGCATGCCCCTATTCATCAGGCCACCTTTTTTTCCCTGACGCTGGTCGAGGAGTTGCTGCGGTATGCCTGCAAGGCGGATCATGAATTCGGTCTCCTATCCATTCCCTTGGCGCAGTCGCGCGAAAGTACGCGGGTGCTATCACGAATCGTGCAGGAGAAGCGGTACGAGGAGTACTGGCCAAAGGAGCACTCCGCGATAAGCGACCCACGCGGAAGTACCCCATCCGCCTCATATCTTCTTCGCATTGGTGTTCTCCGTGCACTTGGGTTTCACACGCCGGGGCTGGACGACCTTGTGGACGACGCTTCCCTTGCCCTGGGAAGAGACATAGTGGTGGCCCCGTCATTATCGGAGGACACTGCCTCTGCACCGCTCCGCTACCGGGAGGCGACGCAGGAGGAGCTACGGCATGTGGCATTGGGAGAGTGGTGCGAGGATCTCATTAAATTCACGGCGTACCGTGGTTTCTCAGCGGAGCAGGCGCGGTGCGTCCTGCTCACCGCGATGCATCTCATGAACGTCGTAGCAGACCTCCCACCGGACACCACCGATGAAGGGGCGGAAAGGCGATGTGCACAGGTGCTGGAGGAGCTGCTGGTTGAACAGGCCTGCGGGCTGCCGCGGAAAGTCGTAGAAACGCACAACTCGTGGAAGACAGTGAACTCGGAGGTACAAGACCCGCAGATTGTGGCCGCCCTGGAGGTGCAAATTGCGCAAGAGAAGAACAAAAAACGGAAGAGCATGCTGCGAGAGCAGTTGAAGAATGTCCCAACAATTCCTTGTACACGGCAGGCGTTGCAGGAGGAGAGGTTGCTAACCGAGATTGTGGTGGGCCCCTACTTTACCCTCCACGAAGTGGCACAGATACTAGAGTATTTTTCCTCCTCCGTGGTTCGGCATTGGAGGCTGTTCCGCACTTTTTTGGCCGAACCGCAACCCGTCGAGGCACACGAGGAGGTGCAGGTTCAGTGGGATGTGTGCAGTTTCTGTGTGCCGCCGCTCATGGAATTCTTGCAGGATGATATGTATGCCATTGCGCAAGAACGACAGAGCCTTTTGGACGCGTGTGAAGAGGTCATCAGGAGCTCCTTTGAGGAGGAATTTATGCAGCCTCTTCTTTTGCTCCAGCGGGAACGAGATGATCTATTGGCGTGCTTGCGAGAAACGGAGCGCCAGGCTGAGGAGGACAACATTAGAAACGCACTGGACGCCCCGGGTTACGCGCGGGTGGCCCGCAGCTTTGCTCTGCGCCTGAATAAATGCATTGAACGGAACGAGGCAGTGGGAAAGATCAAGGCCGATGAGAAGCCGCCAGAGACCACACTGCTAACACCAACACACTCTTCACAGGTGGGGCCCGCAGCTTCCTCCTCGGTAGGCACAAAGCGGAGGTCCATGCAACTGCGCAAAAACTCCGTTCGAGGCCGAGCATCAGGTGGCCGTGTGGCAGCGACTCCAGTGCCATCTTTGCAGCCCATTCCGAACCCGGCGGATGCGGTGTTTTCGTTGGAGGAGGTGGAGGCACGTCTAGAAAGACTAGAACATGCGGCAGAAGAGGCGGTCGTCGCTTTCCGCGACAAGAGCAGAAAGAAGCGTTCCCATTGATGGTAAAAAAACAACAATGGTGCCCCGCTGGCTGGAATTTGTTGCGGGGTTGTTTTGATTGTTGGCGGCGTGCTTCCAGATAGCACACGTAAGAGGGAGGGCTGTGACGTTGTATATGTGGCTCTGCGCCTGTGTCCCTCTCACTCTTCGTTCCTCTCTCCCTGTGGGATGGTTCGGATGAGGCGATGGAATGTAAACTAAGGCCATGCACATGGCCGCGCTCCACCTTTTTTTTTTAGTAGTGTGTGTATTCGCTCTCTTTTACATGTGCCAAGCACTACATGACCTCCCGCGCCCTCCCTTTTTGTGTACGCTTTTTGGGGTTGCCGCCACCGCCCGCAGCAGTCGTGTCTCCCCCCTCATCCTTCTCCGTACATGCGTCCACGGCAGGGGACCGGGAAGTGTGTGGTGGATGCTGCGACGTGATACCATTTTGCCCTTTTTCCTCTGCCGCTTTGTCTTGCTGTGGGCGCCACCGCACGTGTGCGCGTTTGTGTTTTCCACGAAGCACGAAATTCGTCGGGGAAATCCAGCACAATGAGAGAAGAAGGAGAAGTAAGGGGTTCATGTTAGCTTTTTATGCAGGGGCACGCGGGGCTTGTGCGGCCGCAGTTGCGGCTTTGCTGCTTCAGCGCTGCCGCGTGGAGTACTGGGGCTCGTCGGTGACGGGCCGCACACAACCGTACGCGCAGGGTGACATGCTCCCACGTGTGGATAACACGCGCGCCGCGATCAATAAATCCACCAGCGTGGCCGCGAGTCTTACGGGTAATTATTTAGGCATTGCGTACGACAGCAGTAACAGTTTTTCCGCAGATGAATACAACCGGTTGGAGAAGGAACACTACCAGCCTCTGCGGGATATCGCACACTACAAGGTGGAGCCGATCGGTGCGGGCGATGGCTTGACCACACAGGAGCTGCTGCAGGAGCTGGTCAGGGACAATGCTGTCGGCCCTGAACTGGCGTAGTGGGGCGCTGTTCTCAAGGACTTTACCTCCCTAAAGAAGCCGTGCACTTGTGAGTTTAAGGCTCAGTTTATAGACTTCTACAGAAATGCCTTGGAGGTGGCTCACGACGAGGCCGCCGTGACGGCTCTTGCGGTGTCTTTTGTGCGGAAACACATGCAGAATAATTTCATCAGTTTTCTGATGTTTTGGCGTATTTCGGAGAAGCTGGCCGATGCGCTGATGATGGTGGCTGCAGGTCGTCATCACGAAACGCGTGTCTCGCGAATACTGGTGGAGCGTGTGACGAAGATATCATTGAACACAATTGCGGATGATCCCTGGGCGCACCAGGACACGACAAGCCCCTTGCTTTTTGACGTACCAAACTTTCGTGCGTGGCACGAGGCGGGCAACTGGTAGAGTGAGGGAGGCAGTGGGGGATCTAACTTCTTGTTTTCCCCTTTAGTAGTAGCCAACAGTTG
Source organism: Trypanosoma rangeli (assembly GCF_003719475.1). Taxonomy (NCBI): domain Eukaryota; phylum Euglenozoa; class Kinetoplastea; order Trypanosomatida; family Trypanosomatidae; genus Trypanosoma; species Trypanosoma rangeli. Next base: position 54,611 of record NW_021705816.1, read on the forward strand.
TCGTAGTGAGAGTGGGAGTAGCAATCGGAGGGGGGAGGGGGTAGTCATAGTGTTAGACGGGACAGTTGCGAAGGGACGTCGGTGGGTGTACGGGAATGGGAGAGGAGGAGGGTGAGGAGGGGGTGAGAGGGTGAGTGAGCGGGTGCATCGCTGTATCAATACGCCCAAACGCGCGTACAACGGAAGCAGCAACAGTCAACGAGACAAAAATGGAAAAAAAGAAGGCAAGCAAGTCGCATGCACGCTTGCGCAGTTGCACCTTGCAGACGTCCTCTCGTCAGTTCACCTGCTCCTGTTATCTTTTCCCCTTGCCGCCGTTGCTGCTGGTGTGACTATACTTTTTTTTTTTTCTCCATTCCTTTTTCCGTTTTCTTAGCGAGTAGGATAGGGAGGGAAACGGGTGAAAGCAACTTGAAAGAATGAACGCACGCGGGCAAGGGCGAGTCGGCTTTCGTGGTGGTCGTGGTACTGCCGGCTTCTCCGTTGCGCCCAGAGCCGCAAGCCGCAACGGTGACAGTGGCGGTAGGGGTCTTGCGCGCGGGAGGGGCCGCGGTCGCGGTGGCGGTTTCTTTTACGCAGCTGCAGGCCGCTCTGAGGCAGCTGCTCTGAGGTCGCTGGACGATGGCAACGGCGAAGATGGCGCGAACGGAGCGGCGCCAGTGGGGACTGCGCACGCGGCGACTGAAAAGTGCTCCACAGTTGCCCGTAAGGAGCGGCACGTCACAACGATGCTGCTGGGTGGCACGGAGCTGCCAAAGAAGCTCAACAACAAGGTCTTCATTGACGGTTTGCCCTACGAGCACAAGGCGACACCAGGGTCCGCGTCACTTGAGGAGGAGTTAATGCAGTTTGCAGCGGCGTGGAGGGTTGGCAGACCCATTCGCCTCATCAAGAAGGACGGTCAGGGGTTTGGCTTTCTCGTCTTTCACTCTCCTCACAGTGTGGATGTGGCGGTGCGGGTGCTGAATGGACGGAAATTTCTGGGTCGTACGCTGCGGGTGGAGGTGCCGAAGCCAAAGGACATGGTGGCAAGCGATGCAGACGCCGGCCGTGACGCGGGGAAGAGTAGTTTTGCCCGCCAGGTGCTCCTGGCCGATCTGGCGAAGATTACTCAGCCAGATATTCTGCGCGAGATTCTGTGCGATGTAGCACCGCAGCTGGAGAAGCGGCTTGAGTCCATCAAGATGACCTCCAACAATCGAAAGGCGTTTTTGACCTTTGTGTCTGCCGAGGACGTGGAGTCGGCGGTGAAATTTCTTGACGGTTTCTTTATATTGGGCCGCCGAATCACTGCCGCACGCGCTGCCGCCCCGGGTTCGCTGCCATACTCAAAGTCGCCAAACCACAACCAGTTGCACACGGGGAACGCTGTTTCGACGGGTGCTGACGCCTACGATGGGGCGAAGCAGAGGGGGAGTGCGCACGATGGCGCGAATGCGGCGGAGGATGAAGCGCCTGTGCTGCCGTTAGGGGTGGTACGAGCACCGGCCACGCGGCAGGAGGTGAAGGGGGCGGAGCGACAGACGGTCAGAGAGGGCAAACCGAGCAACATCACCGGCGTGACGGAGAAGTACAACCTGCTGGAGGTGGGGCCGACGGAGGTGTTAGTAGGTAACCTCGGGGATGAGGTTACGGAGGAACAGCTCCGCAGCCACTTCGACATCTGCGGGAGGATTGTGAGTTGTGAGATCCTCGTGAACAAAAGCACAAGCTTACCAACAGGCATCGCACGCATTGTCTTCGCCTTGCCCGCGTACGCCCGCTACGCGCAGAAGCACCTGCACGGGTCGCGTCTGCACGGCCACGTTATTCGTGTTGATCTCGGCGATGAGCAGAGCGCGCCGCTAGCATCGGAGCTTATGCCACGAGACGACGAGGAGGCGTTTGACGAGGATGGCTACATGGAGCGCTACGGTGTGAAGGACAAGGCTGCCTATTTTAAGGGAACCTCGCTCGAAGAGGGGCGCAAGGATCTGAAGAAGAATAAGCGGACACGGGAGGCGGCCGCTGACGGTAAGGTGAAGAAAAAGAAGGAAAAGCGTGAGGAGGCTGAGACATCGGGCTTTGCTCGTGCAGGCGCCGCCGCCGCTGGTGACGAGGACGACGACGAGGAGGAGTGCTTCCATGACGTGGATGAGGTAACTCTGCCGGCGACGTCTTCGTCAGGGCGACGGGATTCGAAGAAGCGACTAGCCACCGCATCGAAGAAAGGGGCAACGCGGGCGAAGAAATCATCCAGGTGAGCATCGCATCTCGCGGTGGCTGATCGTGGCGACGATGTGGGTGGGCGTTAAACCGAAGGCGAACAGTAATAAAACAAGAAGTGAAACGTGAAAAATAACGATCTAAACAAAAATAACACAACCCCCCTCCCCTCCCTACACACACACATTCATCGCTAGGTGAATGCATATATATATATATATATATATATATCTCCACTCCCATGCATGGGGCAAAGTGGCCTGTACATTCCTACTCGGCTGCTCATGGATTGAATGCTACTGGTGCGTGTTTTTTTTCTTTTCTTTTCTCTTCCCTGCTCTTTTTTTTTTTCTGTTTAGCTGCAGGATCCGGGAGGGGACGTGCTCGGTGGTAAACGCATGGGGTGGATGAATGCCGCCTGTAACGGGCCGTCCAATAGGCAAGTTCCCGAGCCCACACCCCATCATTCGCCGTACCCGAAGCTGGCGTGGTATCATGCAGGTACGCTTTAACGACACACGCGCAGACCGCAATCAATTATTAAGGCAATCATTTATGTGGGCACCGATGCGAATATTTGGTCTTGGCTGCCTCACGACGACTGTGATGTACTTCACCATAGGCTATGACTGCTTTACGCACACGCTCTTTGGCTATGAGTCGGAGATGCAATATGAGGCGCGTGCGAATCCCGACGCAAGCGTCGTCTTTGGTGAGACAATGCTAGACAATGACCGCGGCTGGAAATCCCCGCTGCGTAATTTAGGGATGCCGCTTCATCCATCCTAAGCGACAGTTTGACGTGTTGCGGGACCCCAAGTCCACATGACTCTGTTTAAGCACGACCAGCCATTGTTGGAGTGTTTAGGTTTCATGCTGGTTGCATCATTACCGTATTGACGATACCGAGAAGGTTTGTAGTGTTTTTTTTTCTGCGTTTTTTTTTTTACACTTGCGCACGCACAACGCACATCCCCCTTGTCCTGTTCTTGTTGTTTGCGCATCTCTTCAGCGGAGAAGAAGCTTTCCATTAGCAT
>NW_021705816.1:57877-63898 GCF_003719475.1 Trypanosoma rangeli
GCGAATATTTGGTCTTGGCTGCCTCACGACGACTGTGATGTACTTCACCATAGGCTATGACTGCTTTACGCACACGCTCTTTGGCTATGAGTCGGAGATGCAATATGAGGCGCGTGCGAATCCCGACGCAAGCGTCGTCTTTGGTGAGACAATGCTAGACAATGACCGCGGCTGGAAATCCCCGCTGCGTAATTTAGGGATGCCGCTTCATCCATCCTAAGCGACAGTTTGACGTGTTGCGGGACCCCAAGTCCACATGACTCTGTTTAAGCACGACCAGCCATTGTTGGAGTGTTTAGGTTTCATGCTGGTTGCATCATTACCGTATTGACGATACCGAGAAGGTTTGTAGTGTTTTTTTTTCTTGCGTTTTTTTTTTTTTTTACTACTTGCGCACGCACAACGCACATCCCCCTTGTCCTGTTCTTGTTGTTTGCGCATCTCTTCAGCGGAGAAGAAGCTTTCCATTAGCATAGGGGCGGGAGTTCCCATCATCTGGGCACACCGTGGGGAGAGGGATACGCACGTATACGCCCATTGACAGGGGCGGAAAGAGAGAGAGGCGAGGTTGTCGTCATTGCCTTCCACCACTATGGTTGGGCTCACCGAGGATGAAGTCCGCGGGTCGCCGCTGTGGCAGCACATGAAGAAGGTTCTCCTGCAGGTTCTTCAGCAGCAGCCGAGCAGTGCGCTGGACGCCATCATCCCCTCCTCCTTCGTGGTGCAGACGGGCAGCGCTGTGCCGCCGCACGCCACCACCATCTACGCGGACCACCGCCCACGAGTCTTTAACACCGTCCCGGCCGACGTACTGGAGAATCTGCGTTGGGCCTCCAGCTTTGGCAAGGTGCTCGCGCCACCGAAGCCCAGGCGCAAGCCAACGGAGGATGATGAGGAAGCACCGCCGGAGGATGAGGACGAGGACGAGGAGGTGTTGCCCGCCGAGCTCAGCGACGTGGTGGGAGAGCAGTCCGTCTTTAATTCCGTGGGCGAGGGGCTGCAGCCGGAGGAGGCCTTTCGACTCGTGGTGGGGATGAAGCAGCTCGCTAAGATGGAACCACTGGCGACGGCCCGCTTTTGGGGCAAAATCTTCGGCGCTTGCTCGGACTACTACATTGTGGAGACGAAGATTGACCCGGAGCGGCTGCCAGAGGAGGAGGATGACGACGGCGCCACAGAGGACGAGGAAGAGGAGGGAGTACCCATAGAAACCGTTGCAGATGTCCTCTACTCCTACGGCGTGAAGCGGCGGGTGGACACGGGGATTGAGCCAGCCGGTAGCGGGCTGAACGAGTGGGTGTACTACGCCGCGCTGTCGACGGACCCCACCAGCTGGGTACGGTTGCCGGATGTGACGCCGAATCAGGTCATCGCCGCCCGTCACATTTGTCGCGGCTTTACGGGGGATCTTGAAAGCTCCGTCGAGACACACCCGCACTTCCCCGGGAAGGAGAAAAACTACTTGCGGGCACAAATTGCCCGCATCAGCTGCGCGTGTCGGGTGGCACCACGTGACATGTACACAACCGAGGGGGCGGTTCCAGAGGAGGAGGACGAGGACGGAAACTTGTTGCCGCCGCCGGAGACTGTAAAGGCCTACACGACGCTGCCGCCGCTCAACCCACAGGAGGTGCCAGACGAGGAAGACAGCGAGGCGATCGAGCTTGTCAAGTCATGGTTCTACGGCTACCGCGACGATGAGTTGCTGCAGGGGAAGTATTGGGTACACGTTGCCCCAACACTCTTGAAAACCGGCCGAACTGTTGCGACGGAGTCAGAAGAGCAGCAAGAAGACGTAGAAGTCGACCACTCGGAGATGATCCATCCGTTTTTGTGTGAAGTCAGCCGTGACAATCCCTTGACCTACGCGTCTCACAGCCGTAGTCAACTACCCGCCTGGAGCTTCCGCAAGGCCTTTTTCAATGAAAGTAGCAAAACGTTTACTTACGTTGCCAGGTCGGGCATCTGGCCTGGGGCCTTCACGTACGCCGTGACGGAGTTGGGTGAGCCAGGTAGCCGCTACCAGAGCGTTTACATTGGCACGGGTCTCAAGAGCCTGCAGGGCAGGAACTACGCGCCACGTTTGCCCCCACGGTGCCTGGTGGAGTATCCAGAGACGGAATTGTTTTTGCAGCGCGATGGTACGGCCGATGATGAGCTGGAGTATGCCTCGCCGCCCCCGAAACCGGAAGTTTTCGAGGAGGAGGAAGATGAGGAGGCTTAGAGAAACAGAAGCAAGAAGTGAAATAAAAAAAAAAGAAAAAAAAAGAAGAAGCAACAAAAACACAACAAATGGGGTTTTCTCATTGGCTGAGTAATGGACGCTGTTCTTTACTTGTGATGTTAATAGTTCATTAGAAATGGGGACTCTCCTGTCAATCGTTCTTTTCTTTGTTTTTATTTGTCTATTTCTCTTCTTTTCTCTCTCTTCCGCCTTGTGTTCGTCCCTGCTTGTTCATTGCCTTTTTTTTTTGTTGTTGTTGTTGATGCTTTCACGCAGTGTGGGCGGACCAGCAGTGAGAAGCTCAAAAAAAAAAAAACGGACGAAAAGAATAGATGAGTGGGTGGAGAGAGGGAAGCGGAGGAGCCGCAGCACGTTGGACAGGTATGATGTACGTCTCTTTTTCTATCTCTATTGAGGTGCATATTTTTTGCATGCTTCAATTTCTCGATTCCACGCAAACGGTTGAGGTGACGCGGTCCACTGGCGTTGTGTGCCGGTAGGTGCAACTAGCGTCACATGTGATGCGTGTGGCTCATTCTTGTTGTTGTTGTTATGTGTGTGTCTTCTTTCTTCTTTTGGTACAAGGAGGTGTGTGTGGGGGAAGGCATTTCATCCACGCCCATACGTGTGAACGGAGGCGGGGCTGGCGCAAAGGAGGGCCCCCCGCAGGGACCGCGTGCGTGGCCATTCACATTATTGACTATTTTAGTTTGACGCTTCGTGAGGGGGTGGAAGGTGGCGCAGTAGCAGCGACGACAGTCACCTCCCAACGCAGAAGTAATATCTTTACGCATACCTGCACTCACGCTGTGCAGTCGCGGAAATACGGTGGGGAGTAGACCGAAGAAGGGAACGTACGAGGTGTACCGGGGGAAGTTACGGGGAAACTATCGGGATCAGAGCAGCGTACAAAAAAAAACAAAACGGAGTAAGAACGGAAAAAATAAAGAAGGAGTACATAATAAAACAGCGATGCACGGGACGTGTAACCTTCCGCTTAGCCGCTCACTCCCGCTTGTGTGCATTTGCTCACTATTCAGTTTCCTTTGCGGCGTCGGCATTGGGGCAAATGATTTGAGTGCGAACTTCGCCATGGTGGTGGGGAGTGGATCTTTAAATATGCGACAGGCAGTCGTGTACTGCACGGTGTTTGAGCTGCTCGGTGCTGCTTTTATGGGTGGACGCGTTAGTGGGACAATTCGAAAAGGTATCGTTGACCCTGGTTTCTTTACTGTGAATGAAGACATGGTGCTTATCGGCATGACATGTGCAAGTTTTGCGGCAGCGCTGTGGCTGTACCTTTCCACAGTATTTGGTTTACCCGTGTCCATCACCCACACAGTGGTGGGATCCATCATTGGTTTTGCCATCTTTTCTAGCGGATCCTTTCAATACATACAGATGCGCGGCGTTGTAAAAATTATGGTTTCATGGCTTCTTGCTCCATTGGCGGCGGTCGCAGTTACGGCCGGTGTATTTTACGTTCTCCGCAAGTACGTGTTGAGGGTGAAAGGACGATCCTTTCAGAACGCCCTATGTATACTTCCCTACTGTCTGGGATTTTCCCTTCTTATTGACTTCATGTTTGTTGTGATTGAGCAGCCGCCTGTACTCACCGTGACACTCGCGAGATTTGTGCCCATCACCGTTCAATATCTGATTTTTCTTGCAGTGATTCTTGTGGCCTGCTACGTCGCGTCCTCGCTGCTTTTTTCACGCCTGGCGGAGGAAGCGTGGGAGGTGAACTCGTTTGTGTGGGAGTCGGAGAAGCTGTGCACGGAGGCGGTGACACGGGCGGCGGCCGGCCTCGCGGAGGCAGAAGCTGGTGATGAGCGACTGGAAGCTTGTTCCTTCAGTTTGCCCCAACGTAAGCTGGCGGCTTCCGATACCTATGCAGAGCACCCCGACGGGAAGGTGCCTCTGCCACAGCGGGTTACGGCTCTGCTGCATGACTCAGGTAGCTTTTTTTTGTCGATCGTGGATTCGGATAACGTGGAGTTACTTCCTCGGCAAAGTGTTCGGGCGGCCCCTGTGGGGCGCTGTGCGTCACGTATGGTTTTCCCTTTGAAGGGGGATGAATCGGAGACTTTATCCTTGACGTTCCCTGCCTCCTACGGTACAGTGTTGCATGCGAAAGATACTACGGAGGGGTCACCGCATGTGGTGGACCTGGACGATGGGTTTATGGAGGAAGACTGGGGGATTGACCACCCGATGCAGCCGATAAACTTCCGTGGGCTTCTTCTTAAACCATTTAATCCACGTGCGGAGTACCTCTTCACCGCTCTTCAAGTTGTCGCAGGTAGCATGTCAAGTTTTGTACACGGGGCTGTGGCTGGGGCCAATGCAACGGCCGCCTTTGTTATTCTCTACGACACATTTGCAGTGTCGGAGCTTGAGGAGCAACCACTTGGCAGCAGCTGGGCCGTGCTGCCAGCAATGCTGGGCATTGCCATTGGCATGTTCACGCTGGGGGCACGGCTAATGAAGACAGTCGGAATGGAATTGGTGACGGTGACCCCGGCACGTGGGTGGTGCATTCAGGTTGGCGGCACCCTTGTCACAATGGTCCTCACGGGCATTGGAATTCCAGTCTCCCTGTCGCAGGCTCAGGTGGGCGCGGCAATTGGCTGCGGCCTGTTAGACGCACGCTCAAAGGGTGTGGAGTGGGGTGTCGCTGTGAAGATTGTCTGCGGGTGGGGGGTGACCATCGCGATCAGCGCCGTCACAACAGGCGCCTCTATGTGGCTTCTGGCCTACTTTTACTGTGCCTAGTCAGGGCAAGTGTGACTCTTTGGGTAGCACCCACCCCCTCCCTTTGTGGGCGTGTGCGAGCACGCATAAGTATGTGTGGGGAGGCGTTGGGTGCCACGTTTTGGTAGGTGGGAGGGAGGAGTATGTTGCGCGGCAACTACACTTGCACCTACAGAAAAGAAAAGAAAAAATATAAAAAGGGAGGGATAGGGGAGGAGGTGGATGCGTGAGATGAAAGTGATGAGGAGCACACACCGTGGCAAGGGATAAAAATAAGAGGCTCCATGGAACAGCTCATACTGCGCTCTATGTGCCACACGTGGCGTATAGCGCTGAAAGTAGGAGGTTTCATGGTCCCCTTCTCTTTTTGCTGCGCCTGCGTCGCCGCCTTCGCATCCTTTGCTGCTTCCTCTTTATCTCTGAGCGCCGTTGTGCAAGTGTAGGCTCAAGTTGCGAGAAGGACTAAACCAGAACCAAGACAAGCAAAATAAACACGGTCAGGCATCAAAGACAAGGATACGCACGCTGCCTGGCTGTGGGCTCTTTACGCAGTAGGCGGCTTGTGTTATCTTTACAGTGTTTTCACTGCGCCGCTCGGAGCTTTTAGATGCGATGACCTTGGAGATGACTTTGCTACGCCTATCAGGTGCCTTTGGTCGCCCGGCGAGGAGTGGTGGTGCGGCTGCGGCTGGTGGAGGGCCGCGCACTCAGCTGCCGTTTCTTCGCAAGTTGGTGCAGGACGCGTTGCTTATTCCCAACACACATCAAAGCAGTACGCCGTTCAGGCCGTATCCCCCGCCCAGCTCCGGGGAACAGAAGCAACGGGGGAGCACGGTGCTCTACAAGGACACGCAGTGCATCATCGTCAACGACGCGTACCCAAAGTCACGGCTGCACTGTCTGGTTCTGCCGTTGGACCTTTCCTTACACTCCATCAATGCCTTGCGCATTGAGCATGCACCACTGCTACGCCACTTTATGGATGTCGCGGATCGCTACGTCCAGTTTCACCGGAAAAGCTCCGTGGGGGAAAAGGACACGTT
>NW_021705812.1:0-11975 GCF_003719475.1 Trypanosoma rangeli
TATATATATATATATATATATATATATATATATATATATATATTAGCTTACTTTTGCTTTCCTTCCTTCTCCTTTGCCCTTTTTTCTTGCCGCTGCAGTTGGACTCCACCACACACCTATCGAACAGACGTGACACACAAATACAAACAAACAAATAAATAAATGCAACCGTATTGTAAACAGCAACAACAAAAATAAAAAATATAAGAAATTCCCTCGACCAACTTCCGCTACTCCCAATTTTGTGAGAATAGCGAAAAGGACTCAGTAGCCGCGTAGTTCGCGTAGTGTCAGCTGCCACGCCATATCCGCAACATTATCGTGATACGCCGTGTACACGCTGAAGCGATCGCCCGCACATTCAAGGGCGTCCAGTAGCTCAAGCACGGCGGCGCGACGTATGATGTCGTGTGCGCACCAGTTCTCAAACATGCGCTTGAGTGAGCGAAGCCGCATGGTGTCCACCTTGGATGTTCCCACCGTGTCGTTGAGTGCCTGGGTATGGTGCATAATAAGCTCGACTGTCACGGCCCCCTGGTAGAGAATACCGGGTCGCTTGCTAAGTATCTCGTCCACGACGTAATCCACATCGGCGCTTGAGGCCAATATGCGATCGTTGTTCCCAGAGACGCAGGAGCACGCAAGCACAGCGCCCACCACCCGCATCACCGCAATCAACTCGCACACTGTGGAGTTGTTTCCCAGAGGAGTCAATGCCAATTGGACGGCCTCATCACGCCACCGCGGTGACTTAGTTGGGGAGAAACCACCACCCTCCGCCGCCGCGTCACGGATCTTGCGAAACAGCACAAACTCAGGGTCATCTGATACACGCGCAAACACCAAACACTGCACCAGTGGATCGTAGTGCCCGGTGCTTGAAAAGGATTCCCCGAGTGGGCTGCTCCGTAGCGAGGACGACGGCGACGAGGACCCCCGAGGCCGCATAGACGGTGTCCCAGGCATGACATTGCTCGTTCCAGAGCTCACGCTCAACAAGTATGGAAGCAGTCTAAAGCGATTTTGGGCCGCAATACGCAAAATCTGCCGCTCATCATTAGGATCATGCAGATTGTTCAATATCTGCAAGCTGACAGGATAACAGCTCTTGACCACGGTCACCATTTGATCTGTCCCTTCACTGATTGTGAGCTCCCGCAAGAACACGTTAAAGAGGCCGCACTGCATCATGTTACGCACCTTATCCACGTGCGGCAATGCATCATTGCAGGGAAGGTGGCAGTAAAGAATCATTTGAGCCATGTTTTCAAACATGCGTGGACAATTGTCGTATTCACCCTTTTCCACATCAAAACGGATCCACTCCAAGATAGTTGAAAATATGGTCTTCGCATCATATACACCGCCGCAATTACTCAACAAGGAGGAAAGAAGAGATGCCACTCTTTTGCGGTCCTCAAACAAAGACGTTCTGGTAGCTGCAAGACGCAACCACCAGGTAAGGCATACCACCACGTTTTTTAGATCCATGCCCCGCAACATGGACACGGCTGTTGCCTCCTCACCGTTACGAAAAAGGCCCATCAACTGCTCCGTGACTTCCTTGATATTTACCGTCGTATCAGTAAGCGTTGTGTTGCTGAAGCTTCCACATGGAGATCCTGCCCAATCACTTGTGGTGTGTGCAAGACTCATGCTAATGTGGTGTGGTCGCATATCCATCTGAAATTGAGCCACACCGTCCGGGACAAAATAAACAGGAGTTAAGGGACTGCTGAGCTGTAGGGAATCCATACTGCTATTGAAACGATTCTCATTATTGTCATTGACAATATTAGTAAGAACAAGCTGGCCGTAGGGTTGATGTTGTGCACGAGAGACCCGCTCCTTCGCTAGAGACTGGGGTCGAAGCATATCACCAGTGTTCTTATTATTGCTGGTATTGCCATTACTGCTAATACTATTGGAGCCGTTGTCATCTCCATTCTCCTTGCTAACGTCCTTGCTGTAAGCGTTGAGCGTGTTCATATTTAATTCGTTATAACCCCCACTTGTCTGATCATCCCCAATGAGATGATGTGGCGACGTGGCCCTCACGCTGTCATCAGGTGGCTTCTTCGTCGCATTTAGCTCTTGTGGTAACGCAATAGAAACTGGAGACATTGGCGAGACTACGCCGGAACCTTTCTCTCCGAGTGTAGCGGCGGCGCTCGTGGTTTTGCCCGCCTTTGGCTCCTGCACGTGCTGCTGAACCAACTCCGACGCCACCCACCCGTTCACTCGATTTAAATCACTCAGATCCATCATCAAGAACACCACACGCAGTTTGGGGTGTGACAGCTCAATGGTCTTCGCAATGCCCAGTGCCTGTGCAAGAAGATTCGGCATCTGCTCCTTAAGTACCACCCCAGTGTGGCGCAGCAATGTCTGAAAGACCTCAAACACCGCCTCCTCCTTCGCGGTGGGATCATCGAGGTTATAGTCCTTCACAAGGATGCGAATAATGTCGTCAATGACTCGAGCTGTAAGAAACCCCATTTTGAAAAGTTCCGCAACAAACCGAATGTTGCCAACAAGGCGACGCTTCAATCGACTGCGCTTTCCCTCCACCTCCTCCTCGCTCAACGGCGCCCCTGTTGTGCAGTCAACCAATTCATCCGCGGAGAGTTGCAAAGGACGCTGAAACTGCGCCTCGCACAACGCAATTAGCATGCGACGAAATCGTCGTAAAAAACATTGATCGCGCGACCCGAGATCGTGTTCCCCATTCTTCATAGAGCATATATCCTGCGCAAGTTGTGCGTAGACGCCACAGTACGCAGGCTCCTGTACAGCCTTTTCAAAGATAACCTTGCAAATTTCCATCAACTCCGCGTCATCCACCTGTCGCAGCGGGAGCAGCAACAGTTCCTCCAAAAGGACATTGTATTTGGCTGGTGTAATGCGACTAAGAATCGACATCACCTTGTGATGAGTGAGTCGAACAGGCTTCCTGCATTTCGTGCTGCCCTTCAGACTGCATCCTAGCGTCCCACGTGTGAGGCCATCGTCCTGTTCCGTCGTCCCATGTAGAGAAAGTTGAAGGTGGGGAGGAACTTTTAGAGATGGAATCCGCAAGTACTGCCGCACCACCCAGCGAAGCACGCCGTACGGTGTGTGGGCCGCATCTCTTCGAGCGGAAAGGAACATCTCCGTAGGGTAAACCCTCCTATTGGTTGCTTCCTCTGTAAACTTGTGAGAAAATACGTTGACTTCCGCGCTTAGCAAAGGGAAACCGCTGCTGCTACTCATAGGAGGCAAAGTGGCACAGTCAACATCGGGTTCTAAACACTGTGACTGCCCTAGCGCCTGCGGTGGTACCAAACGGGCCTCCTTTGGTGCCTTTTCTGAGGTTGTACTGCCTGCCGAGTACAATGGCCGTGGCAACAGCGCCACACACCCGTTGGACGGTGGCGCAGCCTTCGCGAAGCGTGCGGGGGGGCGAAACACTGACGGTTTACACGTCTCCGCTCTCGCAAGACTAAGTGGACCCGGTGCCACGATGAACATTATATATATATATATATATATATATATATATATATGTGTATATATATATAAATTAAAAACCAATAATAAAATCAAAGCAAGCCCTTACCACTGATGCTATTTGCTTGCGTTGATGCTGCCGTTTTCTTTTTATTTTCCTTTTCTGTACAAAACAAGAAACAAATCAAAATATATATATATGTCTAATTCCTCTGCGGTGACGTATGCGTAGGCTCTTGGGCAACGACTGTGGCAGCATGGAGAGAGTGGGAAAGAAGAAGAGTCACAAAGATGCCCCGCAGTGGTTATCCGCACAAGACACAACTACTGGTGGGTCCAATCAAGTAAAAGATGCACAGAGAACAAAAAACGTGGGACAGAAAAAAGAAATTGAGAGAGTAAAAAAGATACGGCAAAGGAAACACATCAGACAGGGGAAAAACACCGCAACGGTGCCTCCTCCTTTTGTTGCTCAAGGCACAAGCGGAGAAGAAGCAGATGACGTTACGAGGGATTCAGCCCGGCGAAGTGCGAGTTGAAGCCTCTCCTGGAGGTGGGCGAGTCCCTTGTCCCCGCCAGGTGGAGCCGTCGGTTCGCCCTTTTCCACCGCCACGGCGTTCTCGCGGCGGGCGTCCTCCAGGAGGGCAGCAACGTCACTTTCACTTGGCGGCGGAGGCACATCGCGTGACCAAATAGGACGCGGCACACCAGCGATTCGCTCCACCCCCGCCGCCGGGCACAACACCTCCATCCGCAAGGAATCATGCAGTTGCGAGAGCCGCGCGTTGATCGCACGCATTCGAGACTGAAATACCCGTTGCTCACGCGCCTCGCGCATATACGCATCGCCAAGCTCGCGCGCTGTTTTCCTTCTTTGCGGTTGTTGCTCGCTCTGTTGCTGTGTCGGCGGCGACAAGGAAGCTTCCTCGTCATAATTGTCACGTTCACTGTCGTCGACGATGGTGTTGTTCTCGTCAACGCCAAGTGGGCCGCGGACCTCCTGAAACCACCGCAACCGCTCCTCCAACGCCGTGAGACGCTCCATTGGCATCGCGTAAGGTGACGTCTCTTTTGTGAAATCTGTGCGCATGATCTCCTCAATTCGTTGGTTCTGAACCCCGTTGAGACGGACGCCTCGCACCGGAAGTGACGGCTGTTTTCTTGTCGGAAGGAGACGTTGCCTTGTCCCAATTATGGCCCTATTTGCTTTCCTTGGCTTTTCAAGCTGCTGGGGTTGCTGCGGAGGTGTTGGCGGCGCGGGCAGTGTCTTCTGCGCCACTGCGGAGAGTGGCGAACGCACACGCACGCTGCGACCGAGACGTCGCCGACAGAGCGGGGTTTCGCCTGTCACTACTTTTGAGGCACGCACCTCTGTCTTCTCGGCGGGTACCGTTGACGCTACTTCGCCCCTGGCGCTCTCACGCCGCTTCACCTCATCCTCAACAACCCCGGAAACACCCACAGAGACCCCGTGCACCGCCGCCACGTCCTCCCCGTTCTCGCCATCGCGACAGCCGCTACTACTGATCTCATCCTCGCCGCCCTCCTCTGCGGCAGCCACCTCAGTGCTGAGTCGATCTTCATCTTCATCTTCCGCGGCCACCGGCACGAGGACTTTGCCCTCGCCATCAACACATATATGATACTCTTCCCCATCATTGTCAAAGGCCGTGATGAACGTCGCAATTTTCCGGCTCAGTGTTTCGAGTTCCCGTTCAATGTCAATGGAAGTCCTCACCTCCTCGTTGGTTGACGGTGGTGGTGTCTCTGCCTCTGCGGGTGCACCTTCGCCCCGGCGCTGGAGGTACTTGACAAAAATGGCGGAGTTTGTCTCCAAAAAACGCAGCAGCTCCTTGTCACGAATGCGGCGCACATCTTCTTCCGTGAGTGCAATGTGTCGCCCGCCATTCACAAACGGTACCGTCTTCTGCAGCATCTGCTCCGCGCGAGCGATGGAATAGAGAGACATGGACGGTGTTACTGAAACCGCCGTTGAAGAAGTGGCGTTCATGTCGTCGCCAAAGTCGTAGTTGTCGGAACCATCATCACTACCAAGGTCTAAAGAGTCACTGCCCCCCATCAACTCCGCAAGACCCTCGTCAAGCTGAGTCTCCAGCACACGACCGGAAAGGACATGCAAAAGCATGCGGGAGGCAAATGAACTTCGCGTTGAGTCAACTACATCATGTGACTCTAAGCCACGACTGCCAGGCTTCTCGGCGCTACGACACGAGGACGCAGAAGTAGGCGTATGATATCTTGACTGCATATGTACAGCTATACATGTATGTTGTATATGTAGCCTTCAAAGAGATGAGATGAGAAAAGCGTTCCGTAGAAAACAAACAAGCAAAGACAAAACAAAAAGGCCGGTGCCAAGCTCATGGGTAAAGTTTGGTTGCTACGCATCAAGCAAGCCTTTTGCCCTAACGATGCGTAGCAACCACAACCACAACCACAACAACAACACAACACAAAACAAAAACAAAAACAAAAACAAAAACGATAGGAAAATAAACGCAAACCAAAAGGGCGTACGTATACGAAAAAAAATACAAAAAAAAATGGAAAATAAACAATTGCGATATGCGACAAGGCTCAACATAATAGTTTTACAGGAAAAGTAAGACAATGAACGTTGTCGAGTCATAGCGAGCAAACCACCGTCACCGCCTTTCATCGCCTCTCCCCCTGCTAGTAACCCACAACCTCGTCATCCCTGGTGATGGAGAGTCGATAGGAAACGTCACCGACTGCGTCTGCGGCAGACCTCTCAGGGGAGCATGTCAACGAAGGCGCAGCGTTGCACTCCGACGTCTCTGTGCCTTTCGTCAAGGTGACGTCGCTGCCACCGTACCAACTGCTTTGCACACCCAGACCATACGTTCCATTCGGGGAAAATTTCATGTACTGCGCCCGTTGCAATGGATTGAGTTTATCTGTATGCGACGGCACAGTGGCGACTACTTGAAACTTCTGCAGCTGCGAGGGGTGCTGGGTGTTGCCGATGATGTCGCTGGAGGCGGCAGGTCGCGAGGGCACAGTACCAAACACCTTCTTCTGCTTTGTTGCCAACTGGCGAATAATATCCCATCTGTGGTTAACGAGAGCGGCGTCCTGCTGCAATGCCAGCTGCTGATCCACGTCATCCTTCAGAATTAGAGCGTCGTGAAGCCTGCTACACAGCTCACACTCTTGCTGTTTCAGCAAGCGGAGGACGTGGTCATCGTGCTCGCCACCATTCATACTGACAGCCCTGTCATCGCTGTTATGGATGCACACAGATGGCGTGGTGCGAGGTCGCTGCGGGACGGCCGCAACACGGTTAATGTGCGTCGGTAAACGCAAGCAGTTGGCATGAATTCCCGGGTCCGTGAAGTTGGCGCACGCAAGCACACGGCACCGGCGGCCAAAGTGGTACCGTGTCAGTACACTTGTGAGTGCTGAAAGCAGCTGATGCCCCTCCTCATCGGAAGCAAACGCAAAGAAAAGATCATGCTCCTCCTGCACCCGAATCAGCATGGACGGAGAGACATCTTTGCGCTCACGTTTCGAATTTATGTACACCGCTTCCACTTGTTCCAACGCGGTACACCGCGCGGTGTCAGCCTCAGAATTCCCGACAAAAATGTGCGAAGAGGTAAGGTAGGCGCAGCGCAGTGTCGGCGGCGCCGGTTGCTCCCAGTGAAGCACGCGGCCAAACCAAAGGAGCGCGGCCCTACCACAGAAACTGGGGAACAAAGGCTGGAGCGACTTCGGCACCTCCACAAAGGGAATTTCCGTCAGAAGATCCACCTTTGCAAACTCCGCCACAGTGATATCTTGTGCCTCTTTTGGAAACTGCAACGGATTCTCCGCGCCATACTGCTGCTCAAGATGGAAAAAGAAATCCTCTTGACTACCACGGAAAGAGTGAATTATCTCATCAATCTGTACCTCGTCAGGCAGTGGCAAGCCTGCACGCACAAAGAACGCCGCAACTCGCGCGCGATTTCGCCGTGTGGCGAGTACAGGTTCAGGGCCGTATTTCTTCTCAAGTCCATAGAGGAGAGCGTCCTCACACCCAGCGTATCGCTGGAGCAACATCTCCGCCTCTCCGCTGCGCTCTGGTATGTAGCGTGCGAGAAAGGCCTCTAGTCGCTGAAGCCAAGAAGGACGGTCCGCAGTTTCATCCTCGCTTGGCGGCAATGGGGCCGGGTGGAAGGAGGTCGGTGAAGGCGGCGATGCAGGTTCATCTGAAAACGAAGCAGAATCCTCGTTGGGAGGCATGGGTCCGTAGAGTTGGGTGAGTCTGTCAAAGAGCAGCTGTTCACGGCCCTGGTAAAGTGTCATTATGGCGTCAACGTCTGCAATCTTCTTTGGCTCATAGTGGCGATAAAAATTTACCAACGCCCGCCTGACTTCCTCCAGCGTTAGGGTTGTTCGGTACCTTTCGAAGGGCAGTGCCGCTTCCCGGGGCTCTGGACCGTACCGCTGCACAAGCTGACGGAAAAGCTCCTCTTCACGCGTCTCGTAGCTGTAGAGGACTTCGTCAACAATGCCAACGCTATCAGGAAGGTACTTTGCGCAGAACGCCAGCAGCCGTTCACGATATTTTGATTCTAAGTGGCTCTCCTGACGCACGGCGTACTCTGGGTAGGTGTTATAGAGGAGACTGAGCAACTCCAACTCCTTTCCAAAGTACTGCTCGGTAAGTACTGCGGCTGTATGTTGTCTCGATGGCTCACATTCCCGTAGGATGTCCTTTACGCGATCAAAAACAAAGTTTCGATACCGCACACACTCTAATGATGGCGGCAGCACAACGGTGGGCATCTTATACCTCTTACTCGGTCTCACCCGCAGTTTCAGCCCTTTTGTGGTGGTGACAGATTTAACGGGAGGCACGTTGGCTGGATCGAGGGCGCAAAGGGCATTGTGCAGCTGCGCGAGCAACTGGTTGCCGTCTTTTCCGCGTGCTTGAACGCAGATATCCGCATCCTTCAGTTTCGAAACTAAAAAGATGGAACGCCTCTTTCGCACGCTGTCAATGTTGTGAACGAAAACAGCTGAAATGGCGTGCAGCGGCAGCACACGCATGGGTTGCTGTGCTTGCACCACCACGGCCTGTGCCGGGGTGATGAAGAAAACGGCCTCCGACGACTCCTGCAGCGTCTCGCCGTGGAACTTCACCCACCCGGCCCAAAAAAGCTGCACATCCTTGAAGGGCGGGAAACAGCATCTCACGGCGAGCGGCACCCACACCCCTGTGGGGACAACATCGGTAGCAATAGTGTCAAGGGTGGTCGTCGCTCTTCGCTCTTCATCCGCTATACGGGCAAGTGTCGCCACAAACTGCCCTTTCGAAATGGCGATAGACGACACCGCCGCCAGGTTGGCCGCCCCGCTGCGTGGCGGGATGCTGTCGCGCAACGCCTGCTGCCCTTGCGACGCCGTGACGGACGTGCGACGCGGTGAAAGCCGCAAAACTCCTTTTGGCAGAGCATCACAACCATCGACCGAGTACATGTGCATCGGAACGTCGCGTTCGCGTGATGACAACAGCCGCAAGACAATCGCTGCAGCCGTGTGACCCGGGCGACCGGCCAAAATGATGTCACACGGATCCAATTGGCCACTAAGCACAAATGCGGTGAAAAGACTCCGTGACTGTTCGTGATTGTCAAATGAGGAAAAATCGCTGTTCGTCACGAGGCAGCGGATGCTCACAAGTTCCACGCGCCGGTAGATGTTTCCCTGCTCATCCCCAAGATAAAGACCATCGTGCGTGAGAATCACCACAACGGGCTCCCGCTGGCTTTTGTTGCCCTCTGCCAACACAAACTGTTCCGCCTGCGCACAGTAATACGCTGCGCAGCTGTCGAGAAAGCCGTACGCGGTCCGCAGCGCATCAGGCACGACTGCAAACGGCATGCCGGAAGCGAGATCAATGGATGACGACATGGGCAGTCTCCACCTCCTAAACCGTCGGAAGCAGCAACACAAAGATGTAAGGCGGAGAGAAAGAAAAAAAGAAAAAAAAAGAACAAAAGCTAAAACATATCTTGTCTATGCATTCTCTCTCTCTCTCTCTCCCTCACCCATTGCAAAACACACAAACACTTCCTTATATATATATATATATATATTCTAAGAAGCCAAGCAAACACACACAACTTTCATGCGTAGTCAATGACGCAGCGCAAAACTTCAGGGCGGCATCGCTATGCGGTGCCGTTGTACACGGGCGAAGCGCCGGTGTACCAATCTGGTGAACCGGTGTTGTCAGTGGACTTTTCCTGCAGCTGTCTTAGACTGTCGCATGTGCTGTGCTTCACCTCTACCTGGTACTGCGTCCCAGTACCCCCTACGTGGTCATCCTCCAACATACTCGCCAGCGAATCGGCCGAGAGTGCCTCCTCGGAGCCTGATTCTTTTGGTGCAGCTTTTTCAGTCTCTGCACCCACCGCTGGAGCCAACACGCGTGACGCCGTTGCCGTAAGTCCACTCCCTGATTCTGTGGCTTCCCGCTGTTCCTTTGCCATCAATGCCACCTGGTGCGGCGTCAGCTGCTCCCGGTGCAGCTGGGCAAGAACATTCAGTACAACAGTGGCCTCCCGCATTGTAATAAACCGCCCCGACAACTTTGCCTCCTCCGCCTGCACCAAGGCTACCCGCTTCTTCACTGTCAAGTCACTGTAAAAGCCCTCGAGCACCTTCTTGATGGCCTCACGGTGAGCAACACCCTTCCGCTTGAGCTCATAGTATTCCTTCTCCAGCCTGTCAAGCGGCTTGCGCACCCAAAAGATGTTGTAGTACCGCATCCCCTCCGACGCCACCAACCGACTCTTCCGCGCCAACTCATCGCGGAGTGCAATCCGCTCTGAACTTAGCGACCCCGCGTCGTCCTGTGTTGGCTCGCTCGCGTTGCGCGGGTTGAGTGTCCTCTCCTGCTGGAAGTTGTGGTTGATTGGCGGGAACATGCGAAAGTGACTGTACCATTCCGGCGGGATGTAAAAGCCGGTGCCCACAAGACGGCCCATCCGCTTCATGTGTTGCCAGGGCTCGTACGACTCATTCCAAACATCAAAGCGCGGTGCGACGCCCATGTTCTTTGGCATCTTGTACCGCCACAGCGCTGTAGACCGCATCCTCGCCTCTGTGCTGCCCTTCCCACAGCTGTCACCTTCGCGTCCCCGCACGTCCCGTAAAATTGTATATCCCTCGCCGCGTGTGTGCGCCACGCCCCCTTGACGACTACCCTAGTGAGTGGTGCGGCACCGCACCCAACGTGTTCAGAGCGAGGAAGCAGCAAAGCGATAAAAATCACAACAAATACTGTCGCCCCCCCCCCCCACACACACAACAGACGGGTAAATGTTGACCCCCGCAGGCGTACACGATGCATGCACAGTGACATACAAATCCGTGTGCCTACGCGGCCGGCCTAAGGAATGACTGGAACCAAACAAGAGCAAGACAACAAACGCCACCACCAAAAAAAAAAGGGGGGGAGGGGACAGCACGGCAAAGAAAACTTACACCACACCCCTGAGACGAGTGTCGAGGATTGCCGAGCAAACCCAAAGTACAACAATAAGAAGCGTAAAAAGGACCAAAGCACTGCGGTCGATCTCGCTACACGCGTCGCAGCGGTCAGTTGCCACATGCACGCACACTGTGCAGAAACGATGAAACGCAAAGCACAGCGACAAACGAGTCAGTCACAGACTCACCAAAGAAAAAAAGAACCAAAAGCAAAAAAAAAACACACACACACACCGCGCGCACTTACAAACAAAAACACAAGCACATAAATACATAACCCGACGACAGAAAAATTTCCATCTAACACGATTAGTATGTTGTGGTGACCTGCGTTTTTCCTTTCATGTGGGTAAAGAGCTGTCTCACCCTTCGCGCCCTCCCTCCCTCCCTCCCTCCCCACACACACATACAGTCCAGTCTGTCTTTGCTTTCGTCTTTTGCTCCTGCACCCCTTTGTCTCTCGCTCTGTTGTTGTTGTTTTTCTCTTTCCTCCTCCTCATGTGGTTCATTGTGTGCGTCTTGGCAACTTTATCATTCCTTCACTCTTCCCTCGTCGTTCCTCTCATTTTAACTTTGATCTCTCTCTCTCGCGCGCGCGCTTGTCTTAGTTCTTCTGAGTCTTATTCTTCCCCGCAATCGCCCCCAGCTGACTTCGTCGACAGCCGCCCTAAGCGCCCATCCTGCTCATTCCTGCATTCCCCTTGCGTCTGGGCACAGTGTGTGCATCCACTGGCAAAACTCATACACCCATACACGCATAAATCTAAACGATAATGGGAGACGGAGGGAGATAACCCGGGATGCGACAGGCAAGCACCTTAGCCCACTTCAAAAGTAGAACCGCAAGAAGAAACCGTTGTTTCCCTCTTCTTTCCTCCTTTTTCCTTCGTTCCTCGCCGCGCACAACCTTTGCTGTGGTGAGGCATATATATATATATATATATATATATATATATATA
>NW_021705812.1:12179-43687 GCF_003719475.1 Trypanosoma rangeli
TATATATATATATATATATATATATATATATATATATAGCTCTCTAAAGCAGGAACTTCTTGATATCCACCTTCTTCACCATGTTTTCTACGGACTTTTTCACGTACGCCGCGTCAATGACAAACGTCTCACCCTTCCTGTCAGGTCCATCGAAGCTGATTTCTTCAACAACTTTCTCTGTAATCGTGATGAGTCGACGTGCTCCGATGTTCTGCACAGTGGAGTTGATGTGAGCGGCAACATTGGCGATCTCCCAGAGGGCGTCATCCGTAAAGACAAGTTTGACTCCTTCCGTTTCCATCATGGCAATGTGCTGCTTGACAAGGTTGTACTTTGGCTCTGTTATGATGCGGTGAAAGTCCTCGCAGGTAAGTGGCTTCAGCTCCACACGAATGGGGAGACGCCCTTGAAGCTCTGCCAACATGTCGGAGGGTTTTACGCTATGAAACGCACCACTACAGATAAAGAGAATTTTATCCGTCTTTATCTGCACATTAAACTTGGTTGAGACGGTTGTGCCCTCAACAAGTGGGAGCAGGTCCTGCTGAACACCCTCCGCAGAGGCCTGGTGCCCCTTGTGCCCCCCAGAGGCCGTGACAATCTTGTCGATTTCGTCAATGACCACAATGCCGTCCTCTTCACACGCCCGCAACGCCTCCGCAGAGACATCCTCCGTGTCAACCAGCTTCTCAAGCTCCTCTTGCTGTACAGCAGGAAGGGCGTCCTTAATCTTTAGGATCTTCTTCACGGTCCGAGTCTGCGCAGCCCCCAACGCACCGGGGAGGTCAATGGCAATAAAAACGCCTTCACCTGCCGCCGTCTTTGGCTTGGGGGCCTTTTCCTGCAGCTCCACCATCACCTCGATGTCGTCCAGAGCACCGGAGCGAAGGTGCTCGCGAAACCCATCCGACACACCTGCCAATGCCTTCAAAATACGATCTTCGGCCTTCTGTCGAGCCACAGCCTCATTTTGCCGCATGAGATTGTGCTTTGTTTGCGTCAGAGACGCCTTGTAGAGGTCCTCAATGATGCTCTCAACATCTCGGCCGTGAAAACCCACCTCTGTAAACTTGGTCGCCTCCACCTTCACAAAGGGTGCATCCACAAGCTTTGCCAAACGCCGAGCAATTTCCGTCTTTCCAACGCCTGTCGGGCCTATCATGAGAATATTTTTTGGTGCAATTTCCTCTCGTATCTCCGGTTCCACTTGATGGCGTCGCCAGCGATTGCGCAGCGCCACTGCTACCGCCTTCTTCGCGTCGTTCTGGCCAATGATATAATTGTCGAGCTCCTGCATCAGCTCCCGCGGCCGCATGTTGCGAATGAGTGTCTGCCCCGGTGTCGAGATCGGCGGCGGCGGCGTCGATGGCGCGGCGGAGGCAGTGGCCGCGGCACTACAGAAGCGAACAGTGCCCGCGGCACCAATAACAACGGCGGCGGGCAACGACAATGCAGTCACACGGCGCATGCTGTTGCGCTCCCTCCCGTTTAATTCCTCTGTCTCCTGATGTTGATGTCTATGCAACTGCCACGACGTGTTAAGCTAAAATAAAACAAAAATAACGAAGGAAGGGTGTTGTGCTACACGTTACCGCCCCTGTTGCTGTTGTTGTTTTTGCTCTTGTTGCTGTCTTGCGTAGTCCTCCTTCTTGTCAACCTCACCTCGGCCTTTTTGTTCCGCTTCCCTTGTTACCGCTGTTGTTGCAAAAAAGCTCCCTACGCATGCACACAGCAAAGGGAGGAAGAGAAGGAAAAACGCACTTTATCACGCCCTCCAAACACACGCAAGAAAGAAAAAAGAAAAAAACACCGCACACAGACACACGCGCACGCAAATATCGCAAAAGGTTCGTCAAAACAACAAAGAACACTGCTACTCACACACTGAGTGCCCTCTCTCTCTCTCTCTCTCTCTCACACACACACACACACACTCACTATCTCTCTTTCCTCACGACTATACCGCGTTGATGAAGAGAAGATGTTGTCGCTTTCGCTTCAATGGGGCCACAGAGCGCAGTTTGTCTACCACACGCAGCAGACTTGTCGTGAGGATCCACCTCCGCCGTTCCATGATGCTAGCCGTGTACGTGTTGCGGGATCCCACCTGCAACTCTTCCTGAAGGACGTTGAAATACAACGCCGAGTACAACCCAAGGCCCTGAGGACTATACAGATTCTCAGTCAGTGGGTATCGCTCCATCATCTCCATCTGTCACGAAAAAAGACCTTCCACTTTGGGGGGAAGCTTCAGTCGATGAGTAAAGGCATACGATATAAACTTTGCCTGCGCTTCAAAGAGCAGAAACGGCGGCAACAATTCCTTTTGCATTCCCACAAAGGCAATGGAGGGATTATGGGCGTACAGTGTTCCAAGGTAGAGTCCATTGGTGACGGGTCGCCACTTTACCGGGGTTAGTTCCATGTGATGAACGAAGTTGTTCATCCTCCTTTTGAGGAAGTTGTAGCGGCGGCGGCCCCTCCAACACCTTTCGCATGTCATGATGCAAAAAATGGATAACGTGCGTTGTACCCGGTGACGCAAATCACCGCATCGACATTATCAACAAAAATACCACTTGAGCTTTCGTCCGCAGTATTGCCGGTACTCCTCCTTTCACGCGCCATGGAGCGGGTTTTCGCTTCATCTAGGCTATCGGTTGTCCGTTTAGGCTGCTCTGTAAATAACATACCGTGTCCCTCACTGCGAAGAGGGTGCCCAACGCCTGGCAACCTGCCCCAGCAGGCTACATTCCTAAACTGGATCCAGTTTGAGACAACACGGTTACCTTTTGTGATGTCGCCACGCCAGCTAGGTGTGCAGGAGAGTCGCTGCAAAGCCGCGCTCGCTGCATCACGCATGGCCCCACCTTGACGCATCGTCGCAGGAGAACATTGCGCGAGACCCTCTAATTGCTGCTGCTGCTGCATGTAGAGCGATTGGCAGCTGCTGTGGAACACATCCGAGCCACAGCGTAACAGTTCCCAGCAGTAGTCCCCATGCAGTGACGCCGTCACCCACCACCACAACACGTTTCCCCTTTAAACTGACGGAAATCCTTCACATGCGAGGTGTGATGTAATTCACCATCATCTTTCATGTAGGGTTGTAGGACTTCTTTTATCCCGCCCGGGTATCGCGGCTCCTGTGTTTGGCCGGTGCATACACACACCTTGTCAAACGACCACTCAAACACGTCATAATTCACAATATTGACCGTAATGATGCGCCACACGGCGTCCCGTTCGTCGTACCGAACGGACTGCACCTTCGTGTTGGGGCGCGAAAGTCCCCAAATGCCCATCTTCTCTGCATACTACTCCAAGTAACGTCATACAGACGAATGGTGCAGAAACTGCGGCACAGTGTAATCAAAACGCAGATCACTAAAACTCAGCAGGTCTTTTGGTAGTACACATCGCATCGTTGGGTGCACAGGCGACACGATTCCCCGTGAGGAAAAAGATCTGCGTGTGTCGCTGTTCCATATGCCGCCAGCTCGAAGCAAGTCACTAGCAAACCACTTCGATGCAGAGAGGTGCAGGCCGCCATCCCGGCGGCACCGCACCCAATCACCGCGCAGGACAACATCTTTGTCCGTCTGCCTCGCTTCTGCTTTCAGTTGCTGCCGGCGACTGCACGCGTGCGTACGCGTTAATTTTTTTGCTCGCTGCTTCCTGCAACTGTCACGGTCGTATTGGCTGAAACAAAGTGAAAATGAGAAAAATAAAATAAAAGGGAACGTGCAAAACAAAAAAAAGTATTGCAACACCCATGAAGGAGGGAGAGCAAACACCGCCCACACAACCCCCGGAAGGAGGCCCAGCAACCGCAAAAATCTTTACTTTTTTCTTTTTAGCCTCCAGAAGGGGCAGTGGAAATGTAAAGAAAAACAAAACACAGGCACAAACACCATATGGCACAGCGTCCACCGCCACTCTGTCGCTCTAGTTGCTCCACTGGCATCTTCTGGTGATGTTTTTGTTTTTGATTCACATTCCCCCCTTCCTTTTTGTTCTCTCTCTCTCTCTCTACATGAAAAGAAAAGCAACTCCAAAAAAACACTGCCGCCATCATACATCTCCCGCCGTCCTCCTGACTAGCAAAACTTTTCTCTCAAAGTACGATCCAACAGGCCGCGACTTCTTCGAAATGGCTGCGGCGGCCTCACGAAACAATTCAGGCGTCACTCCAATGAGACGCCGCAGCGTTGGCTGCTGCTCGTCCTCCAGTGTGGGCTGCGGTTGAATGTGGCGCACCCCCTTGCCGGCCGCACCAAACTTTTTGACCGCAATGCCCGTCACAAACGGCAGAAACAATGATTTTGTTCCTGTGACCGTCGTCGGAAGCGTCATGCCACAACTGACGTCAACATCCGGGAAGACAAAGGAAATTCGATGCCGAAAGCTCGGCTCCACACGGGGAAGCTCCGTCGTATTCACATAGTTATGGTCCGGGGCGGCGTAGAGTATCCACACCTCCACCTCACAGCCACTGGTCAGCGTCACCTCGCCGGTGTATGCGACAAGTTTGGATGAAAAGGGCAGAAATGCCAACAGGTCTCTCGTTCCTTCAGTTAACTGCCTTGACACCACCGCGACACCTGCAACATTTGCACACGACGGCATCACAACAAACTGTGTGATGCCCTCCGGAAGCTGATGCGTTAAAGGCGCGAGGAGTTTACACACTGACGGGGTAAAGTACTGACGGGGAAGTTGCGGCACCTGATCCGGAACAAACGTCACCAACACTTGATACGCCACAACAGGCAGAAAGAGTTCCTCAGAAATGACAGCTGTAAAAGGGTCCTGGCGTATATCCCTCGCCCCCACCACTACGCCATAATATCCCGCCTCTGGCACCATAAGTGTGAAGGTCTCGCAACTGGTGGTCTCTTCGCGCTGATGCCACACCCACTGAGGTCCTAGTGGCGTCGCCGTGCTAAGGTCCTCAGGCAAGGTCTCAAGTGTACCCTTGTAGATGAAACAGGTAAGCTCCACTCGCTCAGGTTTCTCGTTCACAAAACTAATGTAGAATGGTGTGGAGCGCACCGTGAAGAAGCATCGACGCCGATGTGAGCTCAAAGCCAATGGAAAACGAAAGAACGTGTGCGTCAGGCACGGGGCATCCTCCCAGACAACCTTCCGTGGAGGCGTCAGAAGCAACGTATCTAAACTCGCCTTTGGAAAATGTGTGGCGAAGAATTGTTGTGGATGCGTATTAAAGTAGAAACTTTCCATGCGCCTCGTCGCTAAACGAGACGACACCAAAGCTGGAGCATCAAGTGGGCTTCGTGCCGGCTTCTCGTTCGGAGTAAAAATAGGGCGATTGGACTTAGCGGGTGGCGTATCTTTTAAGTTGGGCTCCTTCAAGGCATCTATTTCCTCCACAGCGTCTTTACTCCGTGTAACGTGCCGTAGTGGGCCCGTGTAGGACGAGAGAGCAACGTCCACCAGGTACCGCTTCACGCTGTCCTCCTGCTGTGGGATAGACACGATATTCCACGCCCACTCAATGGTCTCCTCCGGCGCACGCCCTCGCACGTGACCCTCAACAACTTTACTTTCCACCTTAGCATAGTGCAGGCACTTTTGATACAAACGTGCCAACATAAGCGGGTCGGTGGTGCGTTCCTGCATGACCTTCACAAAAGGGTCTACAACCTCCACAGGGGCCATTGCAGGCTGCGCATCCGTCCCTGCTTTTCGTTTCAGGTTACGTGACGCTGCGTTGCCCTTTCCTCCAACTTCCTTCTTTGCCGCAGCGGCAGCCTCCTCCTCGGCCAAGGCAGCAGGGAAGTGTATCTCAACAGTGATGTTCTCGCACAACCAACAGTACAGCGCCCGTGCCTTTTTCATCGAGCACTGTGTCACGGACTGTCTCCATGTCACCCGCTGAAACGGCTCAACCACTTTCATCGTCATCTCTTCCAGTTTTGTTGACACATCCAACGGACCCACTGCGCGTGCTTGTGCGTCTGCCTCCTTCCGCTCCTCCTCGGCAATGCCCCACCCGGCATCTGCAACAGGGTCATCTCCATGCGCGAGAGCCTCGTGAAGCAGCGACAACGCGCCAGTAGGGCTGGGTGTACTTCCTGAGTCTGACAAGAACGACAGCTTCCGCCCCTTCGTCTCGGCTTCCATGGAAAAGCCAAAGTGGTGCAGGTAGTCGCCATAATACCGAAGCTGCAAGTCAAAGACAGATGGCCGAAAAGTTTTTTCAAAAGACTCGTAGAGAAACCGTCCAAACTTCTCCACTCGAGTCTCCTCCGTCTCCTCTACGGCTCCAGGCGAAGCTTTGGATTTCCTGCTCATGTGCCACTGCTGGCCCTCATGCTGCAACAAAAAAAGGGGAAGAGATCCGCGGTTTCATAACAGTAAGAAGAACATGATAGA
The DNA here is from genome assembly GCF_003719475.1 of Trypanosoma rangeli. Lineage (NCBI taxonomy): Eukaryota > Euglenozoa > Kinetoplastea > Trypanosomatida > Trypanosomatidae > Trypanosoma > Trypanosoma rangeli. Next base: position 18,579 of record NW_021705812.1, read on the forward strand.
GGAGTTCGTCACAAAGCTCCCCATGGCAACAAAAGAGCCAGAGAGATAAGAGAGTAGGGAGAACAAAAAACATATAAATTCAAAAGACAAAAGGAGAGAAAAAGAAGTAAAGGGGAGTTACACTCATAAAATCACTCCCCACCACCACCGCCATACTCGGTGCAACCACGCGAAGCAGTTGTTTTCCATCGTGCCTCTCTCCCCCATTTTACCGTTTTTATTGTTTATTCTATTTTTTTTTTTTTTCATTGGGTTGTTGTCACCGTTGTTGCTTCTTTTTTATTTTTGCATCTACAACTCTTTCCCCCCCCCCCCTGTCAGCGTTTATGCTCCGCCGTTCGCCGCCGCAGCTGCAGCCTCAAAAGGCGTGCGTGGGTTTCACCTACACCTCCAAGACAGAGGCGGGCGCAGCCGGCGGAAACACAAAACACAGAGGCAGACCCTGAGCGCCATCGGTGCTCTTTTTTTTTTTTTCTTGTTTTTCTCCTGCTCTCATATTTTTCGGTTGTTGCCCCACGATTTGCCTGCGGAAGTCGCACACAAAAACAAAAAACAAAAGGAATATTAAAGGCAGTATAGCTCCCCTTCTTGCCTTTCCACGGATGCTGTAGACGCTTGCCCATTTATTCCTACATCATCGTTTTTGGAATGACAATTATTCTGCAAGACACGCACAGATGCACAAGAACGAAAAAAAAAAAAACTGTACCTTCGACGACAAATGCATTTACCTACGGACGACTGCCCCTCCTCCCCTCACCCCCCCCCCCCCACGCACCGTCAGTGTGCAGACGCCCCGCTGCTCCCACGTCCGTGTCGCTGAGCTTGCACACGACAGTGAGTGAAAAAAAAAAAAAAAACAAGAACTGGCCGTCGCATGTATCCGGATGACGCGCTCGTGTACGCGTAAGAAGGAAGGAGTGGAAAGAGAACAGGAAGAATGAACAGCCCAAGTGAAAAGGCAGGAAAGAAAAAAAAAAGACACAGAAAGGGAGAAATAAAAGCATGTAGAAAAACAAAACAGTTCGAAGCAGAAAAAAAAAAACGACAACAACGACAGCATGGGTTAGGAGAAAAGCTTCACACCAAGTTTTCCCCTCCCTCCGTCGTCTAGCTTATTATCTATGCATAGAAACGTGCTTCTGTAACAGTGGGGAAAAACAAATCGGGCGAGCGGCGTCCTTCCCTGCAGCGTCAGACCGTCATCAAGGTTATACAGACGCAGCTCGTCCTGTTTCGGTTTCACCCTGAATGGGTTATCTTCGCGGGCAAAAAAAAGAAGGGTTCCCATATCACTCGCATTCGCTCAGGTGCTAGTATTTTTAACCACGCCATTCCCGCTTCGCTGCCCTCATTCAGCTTCCGGCATCCCCAAAACGGGTGTCACCCCCACGGGGGAATGTGAGTGCAACGATTGCGTTGCATGCCGTGCTTCAAAACACATGTACGCGTACATAACCACCTCAAATGAATAGATCTGTGTTGCCTTACTAATGACGCTTCGCAGCAAGTGGGGAGAGAGACCTTTGTAAAAGCCAACCAGACCATCAGCCCGATAAATATGCTGTATCGTGGGGAGGATGCGTGTGTGTTCACACTGACGTGTGATTTGATTAACGGTGCGCATATGATTCATGACAGCATTATAAGGGTATGCAACACCCACTGCCGTTAGCTTCGCAATCATCGACAAAGACAACACTGCCGCGGATGTCACAAAAAAGCTGTTTGCGTCTTGAAACGTCCCCTCCTTTGTGACACGCTTAAGCAGCTCATACACGGTCCAGAAGAGGCCCTCCTCCACGAAGCGCCCAAGTATGTTCGTTAAGGTGCCGCGGTAGAAGCCCACAAAGCCCTCGCGCCGCAAAACATCCCTAAATACTTCCCGTACACTCAGACGATCATCCACCTGCACGCGTGTGCGCACCAAAAAAAGTGGAGCAAGCGTGGAGTTTGTGACGCAAACACCACCAAAAGCACACAAGGCTGGCCTTATACGTTCATCCACGCCAAACTGCGTCATTTCCTCCTGCAAGAAGCGGTACGTCGGCAAATAGATGCCGTTGGAGGGAAGTGACGCCATCATGTTCGCCCAGAGACCACACGAGAAGGCGTGTCTGATGCCACCACCAAAAAGATCCTTCACGGTGTGTAAGAGACTTTTATGCGCCTTGCCGGTAGCACTTCGACTCGAAGAGAGGCGCACACGAATGGTGTCAAGCGGGTTCGTGACCACCGTCGAGCACACGCCAGCGAAGCTGCCGGCGAAGACAGAAACGGCATACTCCCGCTCCCTCCCCAGTGTGGGAGCTCTGGCGTCGTTGGGCATATCGGCTTCTAACACCAATAATAACAAAGTTTCCTGCAGCAACGCCCAAAGAAATTGGGTTTCACTGGACGTCGCAAAGGAGGGAAACGAGGGAGAGGCACAGGGAAAAATAAAATAAAAAAACAGCAAGTGTAGGATAATTTTCAAACAAGGCCCAAGAAGAACTGGCAGAGACCGCAACGGTGATTGTACCAGGAGCCATAATACGGAGCAGCACTCATTACGCATATACACAGGAGCAGAGAGAGAGAAAAACAAAACAAAAAAAAAACAAGCAAACCGCCTTCGTTTGTTTGTTTGTTTGTTTGTGTGTGTGTGCATTTTACTCCTTCCGATGTCGTTGCTCCCGCTGCTGACTCCTATCCATCATTAATCGTTTAACGAGACTTCTTTCTTTGCTTTGTTTTGTCACCCCCCTCCCCCCCCCCTGTCGTCGTTTCGCCTTTCACTCCCTCATTGCTGTTCGATTAGACGACGGTGCTGTTAATGGCGTGCCATGCGCTTCCCGTGGCGGGACTTCTTTTTGCTCTTAACCCCGTCGCGGTGTTTATAAGCGGCCTTGCCTCTCTTCTCACGGTTCTCCGCCCGTCTTTCCTTGCGTGCGTCACGAATCTTCTTTTTCTTCATCTTTTTGATTATGCCGCCCTGCAGTTTCTTCTCTGCCTTGCGTCGCAGATCACGATGGGCGTTCTTCACCTTTTCCTTAGCGCGTGCCTTCACGTCGCGCCCCTGCCGCCGTGCCAGTTTCTGCTTCTGCAGGAACTCCTTCTCCTCGCGGTGCCAGCTGCTCAGTTCGTTTTGGAAGTTATGGAGTGTCACCTCCGCCTCCTTCTCGTAGAGTCGCCGCGCCTCCTCCTCGCGCCGCTTTCGTTCCCCACGACTAAGGCACCACGTTTTCTTGGGCTGCGCCGTCACACTTTCGGCCAGCATCTCCACCGCGGATCGGCTATAGCGCCGCTCCGCCTGTGAAATCTTGGTCTCTAACGCCTCGGCCGCGATCTGACCCCGCACCTGCGGAAACACGGCGTCTATTTTTTTCGCCGCCTCTGAGAGCAACGCCGCCGGCACATCACGGCGCTTCACAGAAGACACCTGATGGTCATTCACAGCCCCGCTCACCGCAAGTATCTTTCTCATGATCTCTGCATCCCTTGACTCATCCACAAGCGAGACCGCCGTCCCGTTGCCCCCAATGCGGGCAGTACGACCAACGCGGTGAATGTACGCCGTGAGTGTCGGGGGCAGGTCAAAGTTCACGACGGTAGACACGCCCTTGATATCAAGCCCACGTGATGCCACATCTGTCGAAAAGAGGTACTGCACCTCGCCCGACGCAAACCTCTCCAGTGAAGCAAAGCGCTCCTCCTGTAGCTGATTGCCCTGCAGCTCCGCACTTGCGAAGCCCAACGCAGCAAAAAGAAGGTGCAAACGATGTGCGGTTGTGCGGTAGCGCGTGAAGACAAGCGTCTTGTCCCTGAAATATCCAAGACAGAGGGCTACCAAATAACGTGATTTTATCTTTGTAGTGTGCTCCGAAACCTCCTCCGCCTCATGCAAGCCCACAGCATCCGCTCTTGATGCGTCTCGAAGCCGCTTCGAACGAATACGCTTCTTCGCCCCCATCGTTTCTTCCTCATTCCCTTCTATTTCCCCTCTCTCCTCACTCTTATGACCCGACAACGGGTCTGCCGCCGCACTGGAAGGCAGTAGGATGCGTACAAACTGTTGTCGCAGCTTCGACTGAAGTGCAACATGCCCAACGTCCACATTTTTCGGTTCGAAGAGATGCTCCTTCGCAAACTCGTCCACCTCGCTCGTCATGGTTGCCGAGAACATTAACACTTGTCGGGTTTCCTCCGGGACGCGTTTGAGGATATCCACCACCTGGTCTTTGAGTGTTACGGTAAGCATCTTGTCGCATTCGTCAAGCACGACCATCTCCACACCAGAGACATCCAATGAGCCGTGTGCACCCTTGTAGTTGTGGAGCAAATCCACTAATCGCCCGGGAGTTGCGATGAGAATGTCAGGAATCGACTCCACTGCCGCTTCTTGAGCACTTTGCGCAATGCCCCCAATCGCCAAGGCCATAGTTAGCCCTGTCGTAGAGGCCAGTATTTGCTGAAGCATGTGTTGGCACTGCATGCCCAATTCTCGTGTCGGAAGCAAAATAATAGCCCTAATAAAACGTCGCTTTCCTCCCGAATGCAACTGCTTCTGAGGAGCGCGGGTCAACAGAATGTGCAGCAGCGGCAGGAGAAATGCTGCTGTCTTGCCTGACCCCGTCACCGCCCTTGCGCACACATCACTGCCGCCCAGAACTGCAGGAATGGCCTGCACCTGCACAGGGGTCGGGGAAAGAAACCCTATATGTGTGACGGCCCGCACAAGCGCTTTACAGAGGCCTAGTTCAATCCACATGATCTGATCCTGTGTCTGTGTGCCGGCTCCGTTATTGTTCTTCCGGCCACCACTACCACCGTCCACAGGGATCATCTCGCCGGGCATGATTTCCTCCCTCACCTCCTTGGGCGTCGTCGCAGTCTCGCTAGTGGCCTTTACACCCGTCAAGCCAAAGAAAAACGCCGAGGCACCTTCCGTCATAACCTCTCCACTCGGCACATTGACCCCGTCCATGCTCCCACCCGCACCTGTGTACGGCCTCTTGAAGTTATTCCCTCTGACGTCGTGTGCATTGCTTTTTTTGTTGCCGAAAGAACGGTTTCGCGGGCCCGAGTGTACCACCCGCATTCAGCACAAACCAGAGAGAAGAAAAAAATAAATAAACCTCCCCAGAGTTTTTTCCTTGTTTTTTTTACTCTTTCCTTGCTAGACCCTGGTCCTTCTTGCTTTTCTACCTCACCTTCCTTGCCGCACAACTCTGTGGGGAGCCGTGTCGTCCGTAGCGGGGAGCAACTCTGCCTGGTTATTGTTCACCCACAAAAGAGAGAAAAGTGGCGAGTAAAAAGAAAAAGAAGAGCAACATGTAAAAAAAAAAAACATTGTGATACTTCACACAGGTCCGCAGCGTTCATATTCCTCGTATTCGCTTGAACCACGGCTTGGGTAGCCTCGATGTGTGTGTGTGTGTGTGTATGTATTTGTGGGTCCACATAGTTGACGTCCACAAATGATATATAGAGGAAGGAGACAAAATAAACACACAAATAAAAGAAGTACAACACAAAGAATCAGCAAGAGAGGTGGAACTTGGCACAAGCACAAACACACAGGCACACATATATATTGTACGCATGCATGCATGCAGATTACCTCGTTGTAAGGAAACCTAAAAGAGAGTAAGCCAAAGCAAATTAGAAATAATAATAATAATAATAATAGATCCACGTACGCACACACCTGCAAACAAACATGATAAAAAAGAAATATTTGATGTCCCAACATAACGGCCTCCGCCAGTTATATTTTTCTGTCTGTGCGTCCACGTTTTCCCATCACATATACATTCTATATTCCTTATTTCCGGCACTCTTTCCTTATTCTGCAGGGATCTCTGCAAGGCCCCACGCTACTCCACCTCAACCTGCATCGACAGCACACACAAATATATGCACGTGCACGTGTCTCTGGGCATGCATGTGCCCAGAAATTGAAAGCTTAAAAAAAAAAACAAGTTGTCAAACAAAAAACAAAAAACAAAACAAAAAAAAACAAAACAAAAAAAAAAAACAACAACAACAAAAAACATGATACGCGGAAGCAGGTCCACATGAAAACACAGATCAGTTCCCATCCCTTTCCTCTATTATTTACCCAATTGGCTTACAGACACTCTCACCCACACCTTTGTCAGGGATCTCATTCCTAGTTTGCCCACTTTATTCCTCCTCTCTCTCTCTCTCCATGCACGACTAATGCTGCGTATCGCTCCCCCACACGTTCCATATAGCTTTTCCTCCCGTGCCTCAATGGTACCTGATGATATTGTTACCAAAGTCAAATCAGCTTCATCGGGCAAATACAGGTTCAAAAAGCGTGTTTAACAACTATATAAAAAAAGTTGCCCATATTATATTGTGTCCAGATGCACAAAAACAGCTCATAACACAAGTTCTTTTGAATTGGGAGTAAAAAACTAATAAACCTTGTTTTTGAGTGTTTGCTTTTTTTTGGTTTTGTCCTTCAGCGAGACTGCGCGTGAGAAATATGTAATTTCCTTTTAAGCTCTGAGTCCCTCTACCTCTTCAGTTTAAATGAAAAAAAAAATTTGCCCAAAGTATTTCCATAGTATTATATTATTCTCTTTATTCATACTGCGTGGAGATAGCATATGGGTTGTGTCGATACATAACAGGGGCCTCTGTGGAGCAGCTGGCAAAGAATTTGCTAGAGCACCGTGGCCGACTTGCACCCCTTGGCGGGGTGGGCACAAATGTTGGAACCTCAGAATCCCCCAGTCGAGTTACCGGGGTTGTTGCCTCACACTGCTCAAAACCAACCACCCGCGAATCCGTCCAACACGGAAGCGAAACAATAACTGGTTGCCGCCGAAAGGAAGTCACAATGGGGAAGACAGAATTGAGAGAACTCTTCATGGTCATCGCGCTGCATCGTGTCGCGGCAGGAAGAGCGGCGGCGTCAAGTCGTTGCAGACCTGTAGTCTTCAGCAGTTCTACATTGTGCTCTTCTGTATGAAGCTCATGTTCACCGTGAGCAAAGGCACAACGAGTCCCAAAGGGGCATTTATCCTGGCGCATGTAAAACTCGCAAAGAGCTGTTCGGAACTTGGAAGGCTTGATTTCTGCATGCTTGTTTGCTTTGGGCATTCTCCGTTGTGTCGTATCCTTCCTTTCCCTATTTTACCTTTTCCCCTCTACGCTTTTATTGGTCTTCAAAAAAAAAAAAACGAACAAAGAGTCCCTTTCTTCAATGCAAGCTTGTGTGAGTTTCTTGAGCTATTCTGTGTTCTACCTGCCTTTCACTAGTAGGTTATTTTTTGTATTTGTTTCGCGGCTCTCCTTTTCCTGTGCGGTTGCGGTTGTTACTGCTGCAAGTCACGTTCTGTCGCCTGCTTGCTGCGTTTTTTCCCTGAAGCGCAAATTGTGCTCAAGGAACTATTGTGCATGCGATGGAGACAAAGGTAATTGCACCCAAAAAAAAAAGTCAAGAAAGAAGAGAATAAGTACAAGCAACGAGGCGGAAAAGAGTGGTATTTCAAATAAGAATAAACAAACTACGCACAAAATTCTGATATCCAAGTCCAAGTCAGAGAAAACATGCACATACAAAAACAAAGTCAATAAAACAAGTTAAACTACCCGCAGTGCCTCCAAATGAACATAAACTCAGTGTCCAACACTCTTTTTTTTTGCCGCCATTACTGTTGTTCTTTCCCCAGTTTGTATGTCTGTTTGTTTTTTACTCAGTTCCGTCTAGTATTTAACAGTTAGATGTCACAAGAGTAAAGGAAAGGGACCTCTTCATGCACAGAGATTCGACAAATAAGCCCAAGGAAAAGAAGAAGGAAGGGGGGGGGAGGGTACGACGACACCTCGAATTTAATTTTTATGCTGCCAGGCCCGTCTCACTGTTGTTTCTTCACAATATAAAAAGGAAAATGAAAAATGCAACGCAAAAGTGTATTCAAAAATACACCAACTCAAAAGTAAGAATGAGATGGGGTTCATTTCTAGCAGAAACCATTTCTTCATTGTCCATGTGGTTTGGTTGCCAGCTGCAACGCACAAAGAAGAGGGTCCATAATAAAGTAGAAGTGCATCCTTTGCATTTCATTTTTCACATATAGAGCACTGAATTAAAGTCAATAAATAAAATACAGAGAAAATCCAAAGTGCCCATATACAATAGTGACCGGTGCAGTGTGAAACTAAGCATAAGTCAATAACACTTCCGCATCGATAGCATTTAGATGCAGTAATCAAAACAGCACTGTATGCTGGTGTTGGTGTTGCTATTTTCTTTATTAGTTTGCACTGGAGAAAAGTGGGGTTAGTTCAACCATAATCTCGCAAAATTTGGCAATTTTAAAATTAGGTGAACTACTGAAAAACGATATTCCAAGCTGATATACATAAAACATAAAAAATCACTGGACAGAACCACATAACGCTCAGAAAACAACTGAAGCGTACAGTGGCCACAACGGCGATAATGATTTGCCGGTAAAAATCCCTGACTCCTGGTTACTCCCCCGTTGCTACTGTTAACAGTAGTGTTAGCACTTTCGCCACTCTCAGAAGTCAAATCTCTTTGAGGTCCATTAAATACCTCACATGTACAATTCCGCTCTTCCATTGAGTTCTGAATCACTCCTTGATGTCACCCCCTCTGTACATATCGTACACCTTCTTTCATAGAGCTTATTCTTCGTTAGGTCTTTGGTGTCAGCATCAGTACCATTAGTCTTCATCAATTTTGTAGCTGCAGTAGTATTATTATTAAAAGAAAAAGAATATTCGATGCCGCTCCAACAGTCATTGGAAAACCTCATTGGTACCCAATATCAGCTTGTTATGATTTCATCAAATGAGAACAATTGTGAGTCATACCTTTTGTCTGATATTTTCCACATCTCTTCTTCAGGAAGTAGTATGTTGAATGATTCGTTCTGGTTTCGTAACCCACCCTTGATAAGTTCATTCCACTCCAACACTCCCGCAACGCCTATCGTCTTATCATCCACATTTGTCGCCACAGCAGATCCACGAGACATGAGATAAATAATATGGCTCATCTTACTATCGGTACCGTCATCTTTGTTGCTGCCCTTGCCACTTCCAAAAAATCCACACCTAGGCATTGATCATGAACATGTCGCAACTCTCGAAGCGACGCTCATTCTTGTTCCTTATACAAGAGAATGGTGTTCGTCGGAACAATTCCCTAAAATGGTGTCATCGGTACAGACACCATTCTTGAAAACACATTATTGTAGGCGAAATATGGACAATCATAATGACTTTCATCACCTCCAAAATCAGTGCCACAATTGGCACCCGAGAACGCGCTATAAACAAGCAATGATGAATCCATGGGAACTATCACGTCTTTCATTTCAGTAACCGATGTTGGGTTAAGGGGTAACAAGCAGAGAACATCTGCCGCCTGTGATCCCTCAGCGGTAACACACGTGACGCAAGCTGCCCCCAAATAAGGAGAAAGGAAGGAGCGAAAAGTTGGTATTGTTCTCAAACATGGCAACAGTAACGCGCCTTGAGGCAAACAAGAATATTGCGTCGAGCATTCCATATTCTCCATCCTCGTAAAAAAAAAGTGTTGTTCGATAAATATACTTCCCCTGCGTTTCGTTTTTTGGTCTCGTGTGCCCCAACTGTCCTCAACTTCCCATATTGCGTTTAATTGAACAGTATTGGTTTTTCAAGACATTTTTTTGTTGACTTTGCTTTTAGGCAGAGCATTCTTCCTGTCCGCACAATCGATTGCAGTCGTAAAGGTCTTTTATCGTGGCATCACTTTTCTCTGGCTTTGTAGGTGCTGATCATGTTCCCTTCAACGAAAATGTTCCAATATTACACCTTCACTGGTGTCTCTCGGTTGTACTCTCCACAGACAAGGACAGCTCTTTGCTGGCAATCCCAACGACCTCATTCTCGGCACACAATAGAACAACGTCACTGTACACCGCCACCACAGGATTACTAAATCCGGTACCTCTGTCCCGCTTTGTACATATTTGGTTCTTCTTAATCTTCATATTCTCAGCTTCGCTACGCAGCTCTTCGGCCCCATGAGCAAAAGCGCAGCGATCTCCAAAGGGACATCCGATGGGGTTGGTGTAAAATGTGCAATAGAGGTCTTAAATTTAGATAACTTCACTATACCACGTTTTCGGCTACTCCCCATTTTATTCGTTGTGTAATTATCTGCTACGCAAGTTTCTATAATTTCTCCTTTTTGCTCCCCCCTTACCTTCTCGTTTAAATTTGTTTTTCTTCGTATTAAAGGGGCAACCACCCTCTACAGTAGTAACAGAAGACAAATAAATAAAATGTTCCTGGAGCTACAGCCCCCTTTATATTACAAAGTAAAAAATCGAGATAAGAAAAAGAAAACAATGGAACTAGAGCCCTCAAAAAAATATAGGCTTCCACGGCAGTCTAATGTCATTTTGACAATCTCTCACCTGCCATTAATTTACTAATACATACGTTTTTTCAACCCCATTAGAAGATGAATAACCAGCTACCCATTTAATACAACGTCCATGCTCCCAAGCCATGTCCTCTCATAAATTCGTTTGCCCCCCCTTTCCTATTCATTCTCAAGAAAAAAGAAAATAACACGTCACCCCCCTGCCACAGGCATCGTTTCAGAGAGCAAAGAACGCGAGCGTGGCAAAGCCCTTGAAATAGCAAATAGCCTCCGTGGCTCTCCGAAGAACAGGTAAATAGGTCTCTGTAACCCCCCGCCGCCTGACTCCCACAAAAAGCCGCACCCGAAGCAAGGAGGAATAAATTGTCACGCCCAAGCCGCCTCCAGAACACGCCACCCCCCAGCTGCGCGTCTTACAAAAACGAAAGGGAACCCGCAGAAAACGAAGGAGATGGGTCGTTCCTGAAGGCCCCAGCGCCGTCGCCCCTCGCGTCGCGGCGAAATAGGCGAAGCTAACTCTGGGGCCATGGTGCACAAAAAGAAAGGGGCTGGGTTGGGTTTCTTTATTGAGTTTTGGGGCCCAGTTTGTGTTGTTCTCTGGATGGGCGGGGTTGTTCTCTTTTTACAACAAAATGCGCTGGTATTTTTGCGTTTATTTATTTATTGTTAATGCTATTTAGCTCGTTGCTCGGTTAAGTGTTTGGTTCTCCTCTTGTATTGCGGTGTTCTTACTACTGCTGAACTTTTTTAAAAATTATTATTATCGGCTTCTCTTTTTTCTTCATAGTAAAGAGAATATCTGAGATTCAAATTTTTATACGGGAGCTTGTAGTTAATGGAGGGACATACAGCGTGTGTCTTTGGTTCATCTTTGGTCATATTTGGTGGAAACAACGACGTTAATTCCAGTCATGAGGGGCGTTATTGTAACAAAGTGCGGCTAGTACATGATGTGTCATTGCTTATTAATCGTAATTATAATTGGTACCAACTGCAGTTGATGCCTGCAGCACCTTCGCCTCGTGGTCGTGCGCATCACACAGCTTTTATATACAACGAAAAATATATGGTGGTTGTCGGTGGTATGATGGAAGCACCTGATGAACAGCCAAACTCCATGCGCTTTGTAGATATTCTTGATTTGGGGATTCAACGATGGTATCAAGCAATTTCCAAAGGTGATCAGCCCATCAGTCGCATTCATTATGCAAGTGCTGTTGTTAACGGGGAGTTGTATATTCATGGGGGATATCTCCTTTGTGTGGATATTCATGGCGTACCTAAGGACTTATCTTATCATCAGCTACTAAGCATGGGGAATCTACTTTTTGATACTTTTGTTCTTAATTTAGAATCAATGATTTGGCGTCGTGTTACATCAACGGATGTTGCTAGACCTTTATTATGGGGTCATTCAGGTGTAGTATTTCGGGATAATATTCTGCTCTTTGGTGGGTTGGACACTTCAAAGGGAAAGGAGGTTGGGGACTTAGTCTTGTGGGATGTACGAAAGAAGTCCTGGCGCTGGGTTGACTGCATCTCTTGTCTTCCATCAGCGATGCACAAAGCTGTGGTGATTGGAATGCACGATAACAATAATATGGAACCAACACGTATGCTTGTTTTTGGAGGGATTCAATTTTTGACTCAAGAGACAATTTTGGAATTAAGGGAATTTGATTTTGAAAACGGGCAGTGGAATATTTTGCCTTCTAAGGGTGACATTCCCGCGGGTAGAATTGGGCATGTTCTTCTTTCATACATGAGTGATAAGGTGCTATTGCTTGGTGGTGTCATTGGGTCCCCAAATGGCCCCGTTCAAGACAGCAATCTATATATTTATGATGTACCGACGCAAGAATGGATAAAGATATTTTTGTATGAAGGTGAGAAACTGTCTACTAAGGGTGAAACTCACATTCATCCTAAGCCATTTACTACAGATAGTTATACCCGTTTTGAAGAAAAACTTAATGAGTTACAAGTTGATCAATCTAACAAAAATAGGTGTTTTGAGTCGATAATGGCAGGGAGAAGCACACACTTGTTTGAAGAACGATTAGCAAACTTTAGGAAGTCCAAAGAAATGATGTATCAATCATTTCCAGATGAAAAAGAGAAGGATTCTCATCAAGGAGCTTTGGGAAGCAGAGAGTTGGAATTTGACTTATACGATGCTCCACCACCTCTCCCATCTGCTGCTTATGTTATTTCAACAGATCGTAATCAGGGATTTGGTGAGGTTGCAGAAATTCAAAAAAAAATTGATGAAAAGCTGACAGGACATATGAACTATGATCGAAATAATAAATGGGATTTTAATGATGTGGAGAATGCTTCAAATATATCTGAGGAGCAACATTTCGGCGGTCCTTTTAAGCTCATGAATATTAGTTTTTTTGAAGGGGAGAAAAGTACATCTTTGGAGGAGTCAGGAAAGATCTTTGCCACAAACACTTTATCATATCTTTCCTCCCCATTTCTCAAAAAATTAATGAACTCGGTTCTTCGGCAAGAAGCGTCGGAGGGATTGCCGGATCATATTAATAATGGTCAGTCATTAAAGGATCCCTTTAGCTACCTAAGGCCAACAGAGTCTGTCTTGCGTTGGCGTCATGCCTCTCCTGCACCTTGAAAAAGGAAAAAAAAGTATATTATTACTATCATTATTTCTATCGTTGCCTATTTATTCTTAGCAACGGGGAGGAGTTATATAGAGTGAGTTTTGTGGTCTTACTTTCACTATATATATTGCCTGAATAAACATAGATTATCGTTTATAATTCATTATCAATTTCGTTTGTCAAATCGACCTAGGAAATAGTTAAAACTTTTTTTTTAAAACTATACGGAGTTACAAGTATAGTTTTTTTTTTTCACTGTTATTATTATTATTAGTTATTTCTATTATTGTGACACGTAAGTTATTTTGTCCGTTTATAATTGTGGCATTCATGTATGCATTGTTTTTGTTCCAGTTACGGTGGGAAAAAAATTTATTGTAAGTTGTGATGTAATATATATATTTATATATATATTCATTATTTTGTTTCTGTCATTAAGTTACTGAAGTATATGCCTCCCCACCCCACACCAAAAAAAAAAAACGTGGAGATTAACTTGCTTGTTGTTTGTTGTTGATTTTTTTTTCTTATTATTATTTGTTCGTTTTTTAAGCCCCGGATTCATGGTTTTGGGAAAAGGCCCTCCGTTTAGACTAACACTCCATCTCTGCATAGCTGATGTAAAAGCTGCGCTAGCTGTCCCTCTCTCCATTACAGCCACTGTCGCCGACAATGAGTTACAGCATTGTTTGGATTTTTGTGTTCCCTCTGGTCCCGAAGTTGAGGCGTTAGAAATTACTAATGTGGAATTTCTTTTTCAGACCGAAGCACCAAAAGGCAATTTACGTAAATCATGCCGAACTGCTTCATGTGGTGGCCTTCAGGGCTACTTATTTATGCAGCTACTTGACCACGAGGCTCATCCCAGTGGTCATCCATTTGCTATTGTTTGCTGTGATACAGAAATGGGAAATGGGATTTATTCTCGCGTGAAGCTTCCCCTACCGGGCGGCCAGTCTGTTCGCTTCTACTTGGTGGAAAGAAAAAAACAGGGTGAGGAAAAGATTGGGATTAACTCACGGATTGTAGGTGTTCGTTTTACTGGGATGTTGCGGCTCTCCTCAGGTGGAGTTGGGGTTAAGTCGGGCGAGACTAGAAAACAGATTCAAGCTTTGACAGAAACCAGCTTGACGTTTCGGGCGGATAGTTGCGGAAGAAACATGTTGACCTCAACGGGATCCCGGTATTCTCCATCCTCTCATTGTCAAGAAGGTGAAAAGTCTGCAAAAGGTAGATTGCGAAGTGATGAAGGGGAACCGACGCCAACAGAATCTGTAAATGGGGATGCAGATGAGGAACCTCCGAATCTTATTTATGCTTTTGTTTCTGGTGGAGATTATGAAAGCTGATGATCAGAAGAAGATGAGTACGAAAAATCGCCGTAATATGTCCATGGTTACAGTGCAGCTAAAAAAAAAAGGATTAGGCGACTACTACCTTGCACTCGCTGTGCGCTTCCTCTTAATTTGCCCGCTTCCCTTCCTTTTAATTTTGTTATTCCTGTGATTATTATAATTATTGTTATTTCAACTATTGCCATTATTTCCCTTTTAACCTTTTTTTTGTCTTTATTTTAACAATCGGCTTTGTTTTATGTATGTATGTGAAGGCGGTCTTACTATTCTGTTGATATAATATTCTCCACATGATTTTGTTGTGTTAAGCTTTGAATATTATTGTTATTACTTCACATACACACAAGATTAAAATAAGATAAAACGTGATTAACAAAAGCAAAAAAAAAACGTCATTAACATCGGCAGAATAGTACAAAAATGAGAAGAGCTCTACAACAAACTCAGTTGGATCAGACAACTGAACTTGCGAACTGCTCGTTAAGCACACTGCCCACAGAGACCATTTCTGTGCATGAAGAAAATGATGTGTTATACCGTCTTCTCGAACTCTTGCCTGAGAAGTATATGTCTACAAGTCCCCATGAGCAGCGAATTCCTGAGGCTCTTATCCTTCGTATTATCCGTGAGGCATATACTATTATTACGAGTGAACCAGTTGTCGTGCAAATTGAGTCCCCTGTGTGTATATGTGGCGATTTGCATGGGCAGTACTACGATCTTGTAAATATTTTTAGCCGAAGACCACCTTTGGGAGGGAAAGTTTTGGGGCTAGCGAATCACGCTGGACCGGCCCTACGACATAAAAGGAATCGAAGTTGTAGCGAAGATGCTTCAGCTTCGCATCACGGTGAATTGAAATCTACTGATGGTCCATACGATAGATATCTTTTTTTGGGTGATTATGTTGATCGTGGGAGTCGTTCTATCGAAGTTGTGGTTACATTGTTGGCATTGAAGATCATAGAGCCGTCACAAATAACTCTTTTACGTGGAAATCATGAAGATGAGCAAATTATGCTTCTTTATGGGTTTTTTGATGAATGCAAAAGACGATATGGGGTGAGACTATTTCGCATCTTCACCGATTTATTTCGCGTATTGCCCGTTGCTGCCGTTGTTAATGGCACCATTTTTTGTATGCACGGTGGGCTTTCGCCGGAGTTAAAATATGTAAAGGAAGTACCAGATGTGCGCCCGTGCAATGTACCACATAGTGGTATCATTTGCGATTTACTGTGGTCCGATCCAGAGGCTGAGCTTCCGCCAAATGTTGATTGGGCACCAAGTACCCGTCGAATATCTTCTGTCTTTTCAGCCAAAGCGCTGGACAAGTTTCTTAAAGAAAACAATTTGGATATGGTTTGCCGGGCCCACCAAGTTGTAGAGGAGGGTTTTCAATTTTTCCCCAGCAACACGAAGCGTCATCTACTCACAATATTCTCGGCAACAAACTATTGTAACGAGTTTGGAAACCGTGGTGGAGTGTTGTGTGTGGACAAGGACGGGGTGTGTAGCATTTTAATTCTGGAACCCCCGAATTTTCATCAACAGCGAATCATAATGATGAAGCGTGAAGCCTTACCCAATACCCAACAAGGTCCGTGGGATATAGATGGATAATAAAGGGGGAATTGAAGGGGAACAGCGAAAATAAAAGTTTTTTTTTTTGACCAGTTTTGCTTCTTTGCGCATGAAGATGCTGCAATCCGTTTATCGGTTACTCTCCACTGCAGTTTATTCTGCACTACCACTTCCCGTTGATTTGCTATATATATATATATAATAAATTTTCATGTTGATTATTATTGTTGTTTCATTTGTTTTTTTTTTTTTTCTTTCTACCGCATTTTTGTTTAAACCGCACATGTGTTTGTGTGCGCTCTCCCATTCAGAAAGGAATTATTTTTTTTTTTGTTATATATCTGTGGAGGATATATATATATATATAGGAGTGTGGAGTCTTCCACACTTTGGATTTGGTGGTGACCTCATCGATATTTTAGCGTAGGAATATTGTTTTTATTTCCTTGACGAGTCCAGTCATCACTGCTGAAGTAGGACTTTTTCTGGCGGTATCATCTCCGCATTCGTACCGCCCAATAGCATGACCGGACACACAATTTTTAAAGATGTTTTGGTTCCGCGTGACCCTGGATGTCTAAGCGCCGCCAAAATCCAGAATGAATCATGTTGTGCCATAATGCACGACCGCGCCCTGCATACATCTGTGTTGGTTCTGAAAGGTGGTCTTGCGCATGCGCGTGTAGAAATACCCTGTGAATGTCATCAATTGTTATCCAATAAGTTTCCTCAATTATTAATAATTCTACAAACGTGCCTTGGTTCCTTTGACTCCTTTGCTTTGGAGGTGGCGATGCACGTCTGTAGTTCGCTTCGTGTGGAACTCACCATTGGAACTCAATTCAGCAAGGCAACGGTGGAAGACGCAAACAGGGAGGTTGTTGCTTCTAAAATGCCCTTGATTATTCCCCGTAATCGCTGGGTGCAGGTTGTCTTTCATGTTTCAGGTATTTTGACACATCTTCTTAATTTATCACCTATTCAATCCTTGGACTCCATAGCATTAAGCGGGACCTGCAAAACTTCGCGACTCACTGTATGCAACGACGAGGCCGAAGCCATTAATCTGGCACCCGGTGACATGGCTCTTTTTGCCGTTCCAGCGTATGCCCCACCGATTTGGCAAACCGCTGCAGTTACTGCCGCTCCAGCAGTTGTGAATGCAAGCAGAACACCTAGCGGGAGCAACATTGTCGCGAACTCAAATGGAACTCGTCTACCTGTCGTCGGAGAGACAACGATGGAGCGGCAACGCACTCCAATTGTGCAACAGGACGGCACACTGAAGCGTAATCTTCAGTCACCACCGCTCGAACATCCCTCGCCAATGTCAGGGATGTCACCCACAAGTCAGCCTTCGTTTCTGTGCGAAACAATGCAAGAGAAACTGGGTATGGCAACAAAACATAGGTGTTTAGATGCGTCAACATCAACGTTTTCGCCACCGCTGCCACCGCAGCAACGGCAGCGCGCGCCTTCGTCACCGCAGGCATTCCAGCCGAAGCATAATCAAAAACAGGCGGAGTTCAGCTCAACCAATGGGAATGGTTCATACATACGTTTAGTGAATCAGACAAATCGTCTACAGCAGCGGAATAACAATGCATTTACTCGCATCCGGTCAAATAATTCAGTGCCAAAAGAATCAGCTGTGGGCGGACGTTTAACGCCGGCATTAGTAACAACGGCAAACGTAGCTGCACCCACCTGCTGTAGTAGCGCAGACGCGTGGTGTGGCATTACAGGCTGGGAAGAAGCCATAGATCCCCTAGGCGGTGTGAACACATCCTCTTTAGGTGGAGTGGAGTTTGCTGGCCAAAGTTTGCTGCAGTCCAATCAGGCTTCAGTGGGTGAACGGGGTGCGACAGGAGTGAACAATAAACCAAACAAAGCTGTGGACGTGCAACGCTCCAAAATGCAGCAACCCAAAAAAATGACGGAGGCGCGAAAGCGTGCTGTTGCCGTTTCTGGCAGGTGTCGAAGGGGAGGTGGTAATAGAGGGACAGACTTTCAAGGTTTTTTAGATGGCGACACGGGCAGAGGCACTACGCATGCTGCGAAACGACGAGACCTTGCTTTGCGGCAGTCACACGTGCGCGAACGTATAAAATTACTCAAGGAAGCACAATTAAGTGCACGTCGCATACACGAGATGAAGAAGCTTGCAGCGTCTGAGCTGCCCATAGATCCTCTGGAGGAGGCACAAATGATGGTGGAGGGTGAGGTTGTAGATGTAATGAAGGAGCCCCGCTGCGGCTACGGATTTGGGTACCTGGGTGTCCTGCGTGAAGGTGGTGGCTTTGAGACGGATGAGGGCGTGGACACCAAGCTGAAGGGCGCGCTGACACTAGCACTCTCAGAGTTGTCTGAGGAGGAGGATGAGGGGGACTAAGTGTGTGTGTGTGTGTGTGTGAGGCTACATGGTGGAGATTAGCAGTGCGAAGCGATGCAAGAGAAGTGGGTCGGTGGTATGCCTCTAACAGAGAATGGACCTTGACACCGGAGGGCACGGAAAACGAGGACAAAAAGGGAACAATAGCAAGAACACAGGCAAACGCTCAAAGGAGAGGGAAAAGAGGTGGACCGAGAAATTGAAGAGTACCTGGAAGGAGTTTTAAGAAAAAAAGAAAAAAAAGGATCCCATCTTTTCTTTTTCGTCCTTCACCCTCCTCAAACTATTAATGGGTGCTGTTTATCTTACACTCTTTCCTTAATGTTTATGTATGTATTGGAGATGTGTGGAAATAAGGTGTGATCAGCTGGGGCTCAGTGGATGATGAAAGCGCGTCGTGTTTAAATCCCTTGTGTATTTATCCATTACTTGGTGCTGTTTCTGAAGATGCCGCGGCGGAGGGCAGCAGGTGCCGTTTTTTTTTTTTTTATTGTTTTCACTATTTTACTGTCCCCCCCCCCCCCCCCCCAATCAGTCTATCTTTGCCAGTAACTTCCATGCGGAGGTGGGTCCGGAGCTAGCGGGGCCCTAAATACTGCCATTTTGCTAGTCGTGAAAAAACACCTGGTCATCAACAAAGTGCCTTTTGTGTGTTTTTTTTTTTGGTGTCTGTGTCTTGTTTTATTTCTGCTGACGAGGTTGGATTTCATTTAGCTTCCCGTTTTCAATGCATGCAAAAATGCACAAGAATCTATGCTTACGTGTGTGTTTCCTTGAGACCTCATCTTTTTTTTTTTTTGCCCCATTGAGAACAGCTACTTACAGGCTTTCTCATACAATTCCTTCTCTGAATACGGACACACGCATGTCCTTTCTATGCATGTAAACTGACGGCGTTGTTTTTGTATCTCTTATTATGCGGTGTTGTTTTCTCTGGTGTTTCTCGGTGTGGGCGTGCGGGTGCATGCATGGCCCATCGAGTGGTCGTTGCCCACTTGCTGCGTTTTGTGTGTGTGTGCTTGTGGGATTAGTTTTGAGTCTCTGAATTCACATGTGTGTCTTTTGTTGTGCAGGGCGTGTATGCTTCCGCCTTTCATGCTCCAATGTGCTGCCTTGGGGAAAGGAATGAACGCGGGGCGAATTCGTGTATACGTGTGTGCCCCGTTGTCCCTTCGCACCACACTGACTCAGGTATTTGTCTCACCATCGCTACGGTTTCGGTGGGACCTTCACCTTTATCCTCTTGTTTGGTTGTGTGTGCGTGTTGTTTTTGGTGGTGGTAGGTTGTTTTTTTTTTTGTATTTGCTCTGATTTTATATATCTGCTAAAGCAGCAGCTGTGGCTCAGACGCTTGTGGAGCGCACCCAAACGTGTGGGTGAGTGAGTGAGTGTTCACTTGCACGCCTTGGTTTTTCCACACGGCGGTGCTGCTAGTGTTTACTGCAGCGCTGCGTGCACCTGAGGTGTTGGATAGATGCGCTGGTGTTGCGCTGTCTCCTCACATGTTTTTGCTTGGACTATCCCTCGCGTTTTCTCCCCACCCTGCTTTGTGTTCAACGCACCGCATTACCGAAGAAAAGAGTGAAGTTGCCCCAAATGGTGTTGCCCTCCCGCCAGAAGGTAGACCGCCGCTCCCGTAAGGGCAGCAAGAAGCACCGCCCCGAGATTATTGTCGTGGACCTCAAGGATCACGTGCTGGGGCGCGCCGCCGCCATCGTCGCCAAGCAGCTTCTGCTTGGCAAGAAGATCACGGCTGTACGTTGCGAGCAGCTGACAATTGCGGGGACGGAGATCCGCAACAAGATCAAGTATCTGCAGTTCCTCCGCAAGCGGAAGCTGTCAAACCCAAAGCTTGGTCCCTTTCACCACCGCAGCCCCTCTGACATCTTCCTGCGTACGGTGCGGTCCATGCTGCCCCGCTACACGAAGCGCGGTCAGAAGGCGCTGCGCCAGCTTGTGGCGTACGAGGGTGTTCCCACGAACGTTGTGCGCACTGGTGGTCGCGTGGTGATCCCCAAGGCTCAGCGTCACTACTGCTACCGCGGTGAGCGTCCTTACACGGTGCTGGGTAACATGTGCAAGCACGTTGGCTGGAAGTACAGCGATGTTGTGAAGAAGCTCGAGACGGCTCGCGTGGAGAAGGCAACCCGTCACCACAAGAAGACGGAGAAGCTGCGCGTCGCTTGGAAGGCTGCTCGCAAGGAAGCTCTTGCGAAGGTCTCCAAGAGCAACCTGCAGGTGCTGAAAAAGTTTGGCTACGCGTAAGTTTCCTGGCGGTTTGTCATTGGTCCGGTACTTGTGGTGGAATGGAGTTATGTGATGGTGCATGGAGATGGCCCAGAAACTCACTCAATTCATTTTTATCATTTCCCTCAACCTTGTTTTTATTTATTTCCACACTCCTAAACAAATATATACAATGGTAATAATCATGGCGGCTGCTTCCGTGCCGGCCTCAGCTGTGCTGGTAGGGTGACTCGTTTGCAGTACAAAATTCGTTGCGGTCACCCCCAGTCAGGGACTGCAGCGAAGACGCTTCTTTCCTTTTTCTCTCGCCTCCCTTCTTTGCTTTTACCCCTTGGGTGAGTAGTGATTTACCTTTGGCCGGTTGCTTGGAAGGAACAGAAAGGGACTTGCTATACCTCTGCTCCATCTACAGCGAATAAAGCGGCAGGAGACAAAAGGATAAAAGGGAATTGGTAAAGGTGCAAAGAAGCACGCCGTATGTCCACTAACGCTGGCCCGTCGCCTGGAGGCAATGGCGAGGAGGAAATAAAGTCGAGGCGCATATTGTCATTGGAGGAGTACCGAGTCTATTACGAGAGACAACAGAGGCAGCTATACCAGATGCACCGCGAAGCCAACGCATTTCAGAATGACGTGGGTGCGAGCTCCCCCGCTGCTGCTGCTTCTGCTGCCTCGGTTCGGGAGCGGTGGGAGCAGGCTCAGCAACCCGATCAACAGCAGCAGCGTGCCGAAGCCGTTGTTAACATCTGGGAAAGGATTGAGTTGCGTCCTGCCGATATTCTAAACGCTGTGCAATTTTTGGGGCGGGTACTTGTGGCAACCTTCCTTTTATTCAGAGAGCTGTCCCTCTATTACTTCTTTTTGATGCTTCTCTTTTATATGGTGTTTCTCGCCGTGCAGCGTGCGTTTGCGTCGATCCGAATAGAGCGTGGGCACAGAACCGGTGCGCGGAATTCCCCCCAGACAGCGGCACCATCTGGAGTCCACCCCCATCGCCGCCAGCGCGTCTCCTTGCCTCGGAAGGTGCTGTATGTATTCATCCGCTGCATCGCGTCTTTTCTTCTAAGTTTTTCGCCAACGTACTCGGTAGAACAGTTGGAGGCGGAGTTACAGGAGGACGGCATTGTTGGTTTGCACCTCCACCAGGACTGACCCGCTGAGAGAGCAGTTGGTGGTGCTGTCAGCCACGCAAGTAGGCGGTCCTATGTGGGTGTATCGCATTTTCTCTTTGCCTTGTCTTTACAAGGCACGGTAAAAAATAACAAGGCAAAGAGAAAATGTTGGTTCACTTTCTTTTTTTTTTTTTTTATTTCCATATCGCAGAGACGCAGAGCGGAATATATATATATATATATTGCAGATGCCTGGACACGTGACGGTTGGAGAAGATTTGTGCCTGGGGTCCATATCAGTTTGCCTTCTTTTTTTTTTTCCTTTTTGTGTGTGTGGAGGCGAACCCAGCCATCATTTCCTCCCCACCACCACCACCTATTTTGTTCTCCCTCCGTCTGTGGGATGCGACGCAGAGGGATTGCTGTGCGGCACACACACACACACACACACACACACAATACATCAGCCACACCGCGCCGAAGGAGAAGAGCGGGGAAAGAGTAAAAGGATAAAGGACAGAAAAGGTCGTTGCCAGCATTGCATAGACTCAAAAAGTGGGACGAAAAAAAAAAACAGCACCACCAACAACAACAGAGTAATACGACTCAGAAGCAATGGGACTCGGGTTACAAACAGAATTTACTTTTTTCCATCTTCTTCTCTCCTTCATTGTCGGCACAATGGCTCTCATTTTCTTTCACTTGTTTCTGCGTACAAGGCAGCACCTTGTTGAACTGGCGCCCAAGTCCGTCTTTATCCCACGCGGCTATACACTAGAAGAGCTGAGCGAGTACGATGGAGTCAAGAAGCCTCTAGCTTTTGTCAGCGTGCGGGGAGTTATTTACAGCTGCTCCATGGAGATGTACGGCGTCAATGCACCATACAATGCCTTTGCAGGCCGTGACAGCTCGCGGCATTTGGGAAAGGTGAAGGTAGGGCGGGAGGAGTCCAACGCGGACTGGACGACGCTCTCGGACGCTCACCTCGCCGCACTGAAAGACTGGGATGAACTTCTGCGCAGCAAATACGTGGCGGTGGGGTGGATCATCCCTTCCAAGGACTTTATCAAACGAGCGGAGGCGTTTGAGCCCTAATTGGTGTTCCTTTTTTGTTTAGTTTTTGTTGTGTGTGTGTGTGCAATTGACCTTTTGTTGTTGTCGTTGTTTTTCTTGTTTTGTTGTGCTGTGTTGGTGACGGTGGTGGTGGCAAATGTGTGAGGCGGCAACGCCCCAAGAGTAAACTGCTCTCTCTCTCTCTCGCTTTGATTTTATTTTTGCTCTCGGTCCTCCGCCGTTTGGGGCTGTAGGCCAAATAAAGAGATATCTTTCCTTACGTTGGGAATGCCTGTCGATGTGATGACGCAGGAGCAGGCAGGCCCCGTCAC
Organism: Trypanosoma rangeli; assembly: GCF_003719475.1. Classification (NCBI taxonomy): domain Eukaryota; phylum Euglenozoa; class Kinetoplastea; order Trypanosomatida; family Trypanosomatidae; genus Trypanosoma; species Trypanosoma rangeli. The sequence continues at coordinate 41,701 of NW_021705812.1, forward strand.
TTGCAAGCTTGCCAGCGATGTGGGTTCATTGCCAAGCACGGCGGAAAGCTGTGGTGAGTCCTCCTCCAGAGACGATGGCAGTGGCGCCTCACAACTTTGCAAGAGGTGTGTCCATCTTCTCTCTCCCGCTACAAAACAGGGGGGAGGTGAACTGAACCCCACAGCGTACCTGTCAATTGTGCATCGCCTGCAAGAGAAAGTGCATGTACTACAGGAGGCACTGCTGACTTCCAATAAATGCGCGTTTTTGCTGGACTCCCTCGGGCGGCCGGGAGATCCGTCCACGACGGAAGTACCGCTGCAGCAGCCAAGAAACTTTGGAGAAGGAAACGTCACACGGAGGATGCGCAACGAATGGGCGCAGGCTGTGGAAGCGAACAATACCATCACCTCACTACGGCATGTATCATCGCAAATAGATGCAGAGAAGTTTGACGGGTGGATGAGTGAAGTTCCTCTCAACTGCTGGAATAACCGTGACGTCAGCCAGATGGACTCCGTCTACATCAACACCTGGGAAGAAGCAAGTAAGGAGAAGGTTACGACTTCCCTTTTTCACGCAAAACAGGAACGCGTTGGTGGCGCCGCCAACACGTCTGCAAGTCCCTGTGTTGCGGTGGATCCAGTCATCCTTGTGGATATCACCGCAGTGTTGCACAAAGGTGAGCCGCGTCCTCCTGCCGCGATGTGTGGGGAGGATTTTTCGCGTGTTGAAATGGATGCAGGAGGAAAACACCTAGCTGCAGAGAATGTACGGTTGCACGGGGAGGTCGCTGAAATGCAGCGTGCGTTAGAAGTTAGAGACGAGGAGGTGCGACGCCAAAAGGTGGAGCTGGCAGGACTGAACCAAACTGTAAAGCGACTGCAGGAGTGCAACAAGGCGCTGCAGGAGTCCTTTGAGGCCCTGCAGCATCGCTGCGACGATGCAACGAAGATGACGTGTGCCACTGAGTTGAGGTCTAAGGGACTAATCGCGACGATCGCCTCACTTGAAGTGGAGAGCAAACAAAAGAGCACCGACTGCGCAGCGGCCCGACGTGAGGCAGAGGATGCATGGCAGGAGGTACGGCGGCTGGAGTCCGCGCTGCGTGCGTGGGAGGTCAAGGGGCGTGAATTACAACGGCTCCGCCTGTTAATGCGCTTCTCAGAGCTGAAGAAGGACAGTGACAGGCTCAGTGTCGTTGAGGATGAAATGGAGTCTGCCGAGAATGAGCGGGACCGTCTCCGCGAGGAAAATGAACGCTTTCGTGAGCTCCTTTCGGAGTATCGCAAGAAAATGGAGATTGCCGTGACAAACACCGCCGAGCCTGAGCCTTTGACCCCCGCACTGGAGTATCCTCCAACACGCAACTGTGAGGTGCCGCCAAAGTCACAGGCGCCCCAGGCAACTGTGCCGCGGCCGAACACGGCTGATGAGATGCGGGAACCGCAGCGACCGCCTGTTGCATCGGACGCGACTGGGAAAAAGCGCAAGATGTTCGTTCCCCATCCGGGACGTCGCCACTCTTCATTAAGAAGATGGAGGTTGGGTCTTTCGTCATCTTGTTCCGGCAGTAGGAATTGTCAGGAGTTCTTTGGCTGCAGGGGCGACGGTGCCTGTCATCCGCAAGCAGTGAGGAAGTGAACACCATTCTGACACCCCGGCCCCCCGACGGACGCTGTGCCGTTTACCCGAGTCACCACTGCAGCAACAGAAGCATCATCATTGTCCATACAAATGTAGAATGAGGTCTCAAAATATGACGTGGGAGGAGGGTTCACTAACGTGGAGCAGGTTGGACGCAACGATGCAGTGAATTTCTCTTGCATCTGTGATGCTCTGACTTACTCCTTCGCATTGATTTCTCGACTCCCCCTAGATTATACTACACCATTCACCCTTACTTACCTCTTTCTGTGGAATATTTAATTACTGTTTTCTTGCTGTCTTTCCACGGATGCATTATATATATATATATATATATATATATATATATATATTACACGC
>NW_021705812.1:43989-57844 GCF_003719475.1 Trypanosoma rangeli
TATATATATATATATATATATATATATATATATATATTACACGCAGTGTGATGACGCTGATGTTTATTATTTATACCATTAATGATGTTTGTAAGAATACATGACATATGTGTCATGTATTCATGTTTCTTTTTGTTTTTCTTCTTTTGCTTTTGATTTCTTGGGAAATAGTAGAAGTTTCGGGAAGCGTGCTTAGGCCTACCTAGCGTGGTCGCCAGATGAGACAAGGGGAGGCTGCCAACATATCCGGTTCCGTCTCTCTCTCTCTCTCTGTCTGTCTGTGGCACTTTCTGGTGTCGACTTGTGTCAGAGGCGTACTGCTGTTGTACGCCTGTTGGCTCCTGTTTTCCCTTTCGCCCTTGAATAACCCGTGCCATCACTCCCCCTGGCCAGCCAGCGGGTTATGCACAGACAGGTCATCTCCGATATTCTCTCATATTTCATTTAATATCGTGTTTTTTTTTCAGCATCATTTTTTCTTCGTTTTTTTTTTTTTTTGCGGCACTTTCCCGTGGGTGCCGTGTCGTTTCTTCTCCAGCAATTTGGACGTTGCGCCATTTGTTGCATTGGCTCTTCATCCACCTGCCCATCCCACACCGGGGCGGGGTTGTCCCTCACGTTTAGTTTGCCGCACGTTGACTGCCGTGGGCAATGAGGTATCCTGACGCCGTCACAGAGACGCCTCCCAAGTCCAGGGCAGGCATAAACAAGGGCGGGGACGCAGCACCCAGAAACGTCTCAGAGAAGCCCGCCTCGCCCTTACAAAAGGTACAGGACCAATGCGAAGATAAGCGTAGTCTGCAGAAGGTCGCTCATAATTCCACGGGCACGGCGGCACCTGATCTCGGTAGCTCTGGTGCTCGTTCTCAGGGAGACGCTTCACTCGTGACAGCCTTCCGGAAATCTGTAGGGTCCATCCATGGCGCTGGTGGGAACGCGGGGGGCAGTGGAAATGTGGAGAAGGCCGTACACCGAGATCCTGGCGAAAATGGCGTTGTTGGCGACGCTGGGTTTACTCCCTCTCGCCCCAGCGGAGTGCCCGAAGGGGTACAGGGAACTGCGTCAAAAGTCCCAAGAAAGCTTTTATTCGCGTTGAAGGCATTGGAAGCGTCGTCGGGCCCAGTAGAAGTTATGGAGAAGGCAACTAAGGAGAAGAGGAACCATGCGACGCCGGCAGACACAACAGCAGCAACACCAAGTAGGCCAACGATGACAGAGGCCGCAGAGGCCACGGGTGACGAAGGCGGAGGCCACGGTGGTGCCGTTTTCAAACCGGAGGGTAATGCTGCAGTTGCAGAAGAAGCCAAAGGCAACGGAGGACACACAAAGGAAGGTAGTTCTACAGTGCCAACTCAAAAACAGCAACAGCAAGCAAAGCGACACACAGTCGTCACGGCAGCCGATCACATGGGCGGAGGCTTACATGGGCGTTGCGTGCCTGTTGCACATACTACTGGTTCCATGGCGGCGGCTACGTCAGTGAACTGCACACGCCCCGCACTTGCCCTTAGTGCTTACTTAGTTGTGCTCTATAAGAGAGTGAACGAGGTATATTGTTGTCAGAGACGTTTGAAGGCTCCTGGTCCAAAGTACAACAACGGGTTTGATGACAAGGAAGGCCACTACATTGTGCTGTCAGGGGAGGAAATACTTAATCGGTACACAGTCCAAGAGGTGCTTGGCAAAGGCAGCTTTGGCACGGTTGTCCGCTGCTACGACGAGAAGCGTCGTGAGAACGTTGCCCTCAAAATCACCCGTCATGGTCTTAGTTTTCGCACGCAGGCGAAGCTGGAACTAGACATTTTGTTGAAGCTAAATGCCAACCCACGCCTCAATCAGCTTGTTGTAAAACTGCTGAAGGTGTTTGACTGGCAGGGGCATCTTGTGTTAGTATTTGAGCTGCTCAGCTTTAATTTGTACCATCTTATTAAGTGTACCCGCTACAAGGGCGTTACGCTCGACTTGGTGCGTAAGTTTGCCTACCAGTTGGTGCAGGTTCTCTATCAACTTGAACAAACCAAACCCAGCTCGATCATCCATTGCGACATTAAACCGGAGAACATTCTTTTGAAAAACCAAAATCGCAGCGGCATACGTCTAATTGACTTTGGCTCAGCGTGCTACTCTAACAAGGTTGTTCACAAGTACATACAGAGCCGCTATTATCGTAGCCCTGAGGTCATACTGTATCTGGAATATGGGACCGCCATCGATAGGTGGTCTTTGGGCTGTGTGCTGGTGGAGCTCCACACTGGCGTGCCACTTTTTGATGGGAGAACTGAAGCCGCACAACTGGCCCGCTTTGAGGCCATGCTGGGGCCACTGCCTGCGGAAATGTTGGAGGCCTCGCCAAAGTTAGAAAGGTTCTACACATCAGCAGGGAACGGGTACAAACTCAAGGAGCAGCAGCTGCCAAGACGTTCTCTTGAGAATGTTTTGGGTGTCACTACCGGTGGTCCTCGTGGCTCGCGGAAAGGAACCCCGGGGCATAGCGAGGAATCCTACCGCCAATTTCATGATTTCATTGGTGGACTGCTGAAATATAGGTCTGCGGAGCGAATGAGCTGCCATGATGCACTGCGGCACCCGTTCATCGAACCGCTCTGGCTTTTGGACCAGCAGCAGGAGCAACGCTCTCGAAAAACGCTTCCGCCGCCATCATGACAGTTGTTGGCCTTTCGTTTAGGTGACATCAATTAATAACTGATGCCAGGCTGTGTGTGCTGGTAATATCCATTATGTGTGCTTTTAGTGGTCTTGTTTTGCTTTCTCCCTTCTTATACTCATGTTTACTCACGCTTTGAGCTGAGCACTGTTTTCCTGGGGAAGTGTTTCCCCCATCTCGGGCCCTAACAACGCATTTTGTAACCTCCGCTTCTCGTAATGGCACACCCATTGCTGTTATATACCCCTCCCCCCCCTCCTTCCACTTTGTCGCAGAGTCCCTCTGCCTCACCAGACATTGGAGGGCGTGATGGAATGAGAGCGTGCACCAACTAGGCAGCTGTCATGCATGGCAAGAGGTGGAACTAGCGTTTTGTGTTGTACTGTGTAGTATTGGGGGGACGGTCGATATGCGCATCTCGTCCGTGTGGTATCTATTGCAACTCTCTCCAACAGCAACAACAAGCTCCTCCACATATATACATATATGTGGAGGAGCTTTCTTGGCGTGTCTTTGTTGGGCTTGTCCACCACATTATAGTTTTTGCCTGGAAAAAGCCGGGTTGTTGTCCAGCTTCGGACCGTAGAGAAAGCGGAAAGGGGCAGAGAGAGAAGAGAGGGATAGAGAAGGCGGGGAGGCGCAGAGTACGAGTGCAAACAACAAATAAAGTGTCTAAAAGAAGGTGAAGGAGAGTGAGATTAAGTTGAGCGGAGGGGAAGTTTTGCACATCATGCAGAGCTTTCTCGTATTGTTTGGTCTTTTGTTAATGTTTTTGGGAGCTTGCGAAGGGAATTGTCGTGTCCCACGAACTTTTGCTGAGAGTAACACTAATTGAGATAACTACCGCTTCATTTCATTACTATGAGGGTCACGCTGCAAAGTAAGCTTTGAAGGGCCCAACGGAACCCTCTCCGTCTCATGCGGGAGACGGGCTAAGCATGTCTTTGTTACCCCCTGCTTCCCATTCACTTAGTGATTTTTATGATTATCGATCTTGTTGATTTGCTTAGGGATTGGCTAGTGTTTACTACAATCAACTCGTCACTGCAGTTATGAAAAATTTGGAGCGTAAACTGTATAATTTTATTTTCGTTCTTTTCACGTTCTATTTAGGTGAAAAGTGGCCCTTAGACTATTCTCCTGTGCTTTCAGCATGTGGATGCGTGCGTGTGTGAGTGTCCTACGTGTAGGAGAGGTGGTGGGGAGGGGGGGGGGAATCTATCACCGTGTGTAGCGAAGAAGAAAGCGAAGAGCGCGGCGGTGTTAATGCCGGACTGAAGGAGGTGTGGCAGGTGTATTAAGGGAGGAGTGCGTGTGTGAAGCTGCCCTGGCGACGCAAAACATTGCGAAGGAGGACGAAAAAAAAAAAAAGGTTGCGTATTGAAGGTGCATATATATATATGTGTGTGTGTCTGTGTCGACGGCTCTTGCTCGTTGTCTTTTCTCTTTCTCTCTCTCTCTTCTATTTGTTTATTATTCCTTTGTTTTTGTTTTGTTTATTACTTCTGCTTTGGTTGTTGCGCCTGCGCTGTGTCTTGAGAGGTGAATCGCCGCGGCTTGAGTAAACGAGGAACCACATCGCGGCGAGGAAGGGACTCAGTGCAGGAAAGAAAAGCGATACTAGGAGGCCTGCGCTGTGCGTAAATTCAAATAATTTACAGAGTGCATCCGTATTCTGTGTCCGTCTCTCGCCAATGCCAGCCAACAACAGGAAGAACAAGGGCAAGGATGTCGTCCATAGCAACAACAACAACAGCATTAACAAGACCCTAAAGTATAAGGAGGGAGCTGTAAAAAGCAAAATACAGGCTGAGAGCGATGAGTTTGAGAAGGTTCTGGCAGACCTCAGCAAGGCAACGGAGGCCGCAGGCAGGAAACGGGCCAAAATGGTAGAGCGTGATGAAAGGCTGCGAAAGGAGCGAGAGGAGCGACATAAGAATATTGCTGCGAAGAAAACAGACATGGAGATGGAGTTTGATATGATGTTGCGTCGCCAACAGCAAAAGCAGCAGTTCCAGGACCTACTCCAGCAGCTGCTGGCCACCCAACGCATGCTACTGGATGCACCCAATACAGATTTCCACGGCGAAACAGTGACGGAAAACCCTCATTTTGACGTGGCGGTAGGAGAAATGCAGGGCTGGCGTGTCCACATGGAGGATGAGCACTTGGTAGATGTGGCATTCCCCACTGGCTCATCCAATAGCAAGGAGGGGCTCTTCTGCGTCTTTGACGGCCACTCAGGGAAGGAATGTGCCCAAAAGTGTCGGGAGTTGATCCCCAAGGTGGCGATGAAATATGTAACGCCTGCAACGGGGGAAAATGCGAGTCACACAGTGGACTTTGAGAAGGTTTACATGGAGGTGGATAGCATATTGGAGGAGGAGTTAAAGGATGGATCAGGCTGCACGGCAGTCACTGTGCATGTCACAGCTGACACCATTACCTGCGCTTCCGTTGGGGACTCTCGGGCTGTGCTTTGCCGCAACGGTGCCACCTTTGACCTTTCTCATGACCATAAGCCAGATAATGCACTGGAACGCGAGAGAATTGAGGCTGCGGGAGGCTCTGTTTCGGAGAACCGCGTGAATGGTCAACTTGCGATGAGCCGGGCGATGGGCGACTTTACGTACAAGTCCCAGAAAGATCGTGACCCGAAGGAACAACAAGTCATTGCCGTGCCGGACGTTGTCAGCACCCCGCGGGAGCCCGGTGACGCGTGGGTGGTGCTGGCCTGCGATGGCATTTTTGATGTCCTCAACAATGATATGCTGCTGGAGTGTGTGCTCGTCAAGAAACACCAGGGCAAAAGCAATGTGGAGATATGCGAGGATATTTGTCGTGAGTGTTTGGCGCCACCGGTGGAGGGCGGTGGCCGCAGCGCACGCGCTGAGGGCACAGACAACATGACCATCATGATTGTGGATCTCAAGTGAGACCGGATGATTGTGTGCGTGCGCGCTTCTGCGTGTGCGTGTTTTCCAATACATCAGAGTGGAGGAGGGAAAAAACAAATAAATTGTAATGTTTCAGAGGCATTGCTCCCCCAATGGCTCTCCACAGCGTGAATAGGCTGCGGGGGAGGGGGGAGACGTGGTGCCCAACACAGAGGGAGGGGAGGGGAGGGGAGTCGAAAACGAAATGCAGAGAGATAAAGAGCGAAGATGCAGAGAGGGAAACTAAAAGGGTTTTTTTTTTTTTTAAGGCACATGCCGGTGTATGTAGTTGGTTGGTTGGTTGGTTGGGTCTAACCGCGCTGCGCACCTTCACGAGTGGAGGAGGTGCATGGTACACACTTCCCCGTACATCATGTGTGTGCAGTCAAGAAGTGACAAACACACGCACAGCAAAGGAGGAAAAAAAAAAAGGAGGAACAGAACAGATGGCAGTAGCAATAACAACAGTGGGTGATGTGGGTGTAAAAGTGTACGGGGAGGGGCGCTACTTCACCTGTTGGATGTTTCTCTCTGTTGCTGCCGGCCCGCCCTGCATGAGTTTTCAAGGGACCACGTGAGGGTGTGTTGCATACGAGTACAAAATCTCTGAGCAACGGGAACTGTGTGCCGCGGGGGTGATCCCGTCATTCCCTCTCCCTTCGGAGCTTCCACACATGCACATTACTGTGCCCAAAAGAATAAATAAAGAAAAAGGAGGGGTATACGCGGAGTTTATGGAACTGAGTGCTCATATGCATAAAACCACAGCCGTATGTGTACTCTCCTCTCTTGCAGAGAAAACAAAAAAACGGAACTATACAAAAAAACGCGTGTTATAACCAAATAACGTTTACCCTTTTCTTTAGGAAAAAAAAACAGCGGCGCAGGCGCAACAAAGTGAACAGATATAAAACGAGTCGGGGGCGGGCAGCTTTCTCTTTTTTTTATTGGATTTGCACCACACACGTCATGCTTTCACGAGGCGAGGGAGGTTGTTTCAGGGCGGTTAATTGTGTCACGGCGTACACAGCCATCTATTCAGCGTGGTCCTCCGTCGCCATTGTGCCACTGCATTTCTACCATTACTACTACTCTCTACAACCTTTGGGTGTCTTGTCACGATTGACGTTTCTTGGATCTTTCTTCTTTCTTGATGAGTGCTTGTGCCGCTGCTTCCACCACTTTGTTTGCTCCTTTCATTTTGTTTTTATTGTAATTGTCTGTCTGTGTGTGTGTGTGTGTGACGGTTTGTCCTTGTGTTTCCCTTCGGGGCGCGTTCAGTAGATCTGGCTGCAGCGGAGGTCATGCAGGCAGCTGCGGCCTATGGCCTTGAGTTGCAGGCTCGCTCCATTGCGCCGCTTTACCACTCGTCAAATGGAAAGATTGACTCCCACCGGTTTCTTGTGGGAACGTCTAGTTTCGCAGGCGACAACAAAATTCATGTGCTTGAGTACCAAGACGAGACGCGGCTTCTTGAGTGTTCGACCGTTTGGTTTCACGAGGAGGAGGTATTTGGGCTGTGGAGCTCACCGTCCTTGACGGAGCCAAGCTTGCTTGCAGTGAGCTCGCCAGGCACGACGCGTGTCTTTCAGGTCCCAGAGACGCTCTCTAGGGAACTGCGGGACGTCACCGCCTTTGACGTGGTCGCCTCACAAGTCCTGTGGGACCTGGACGGGCTGCAGAACGAGGTCCGGCTGACGTCGCAGGACACGCTGCGGGTGTACGCGCTTGGCGAGGGGAATGCTGGGAAGGAGGTGAGCCGCTTCTGCATTGGCGGGGGCACGCAGATTAGCTGCGCCGCCCTGGACGCCCACCACTCCTCCGTCTGCATGGTAGCCTGTGAAAAACTTGGTCTTTACCTCATTGACACACGCAAGAAGAATCCCGAGTCTATCGCCAACACAGCCACCCTGCATGGAATGGGACTGACACGCTGCATAGACTTCAGTTCCTGTCAGATGAATCTTATTTTGACTTCGGGTGATGATGGATGCGTGCTCTGGCACGACCTTCGCATGAGTGGAACGACGTGCTGCGTGGAGCGGAGGCAACACCTACAGGCGCATAATCACGCTGTACCAAGAGCCCTACTGAACCCCTTCCGTGATGAACTACTCATCTCGTGCAGCTCTGATCACACGCTGAAGCTCTGGGACAGTTCCAAGCAGGGCGACGATCACGAGCCTGCGGTTTGCCTGAAGAAACTCGCCGACTTTGGTGACTCCGTCGTTGATGCGTGCTGGAGCAGTGGTGCCCCGTGGGTCTTTGCGGGGGTCTCGTACAACGGAAGGGTTCTTGTGGATGACGTTCCGAAGGAGAAAAAGATGGCAATTCTCCTGAACGATGGCTGAACAGAAACAAAAGAAAACAAAAACGGAAAGAATCACGAGATGAGTTGTTGTTGTTTTGTTCTCGCACCGCATCGTCTGCGGTTGTTGTTGTGTCGTGCCGCGGGACTTCGCACGGCGATGGAGATGATGGGTGTGCAAGGTCTATCGCGTGCGGCGGCTCCAAACTTTTCGTGGAACTCACGTCTTCCCTCTCGCTTTTCCTTTGCGTCTTTTTTTCTTCTCTCTCTCGTTGCTGTTGACTGCGTCCTGCGCGGTGCTCGCGGCAAAATTACAGCTTCCAGTCTATTCTGCAGTTGCGTGCAGCCGTCCGTGTCAGAAGGCCGGCCCCATGGCGAGGAAGAAAACAAAGAAGACTGCGCCGCTGCGGTGGCAGGAGTCTGAAGACCCCAAAGACACCATCACAGCTCTCAACGAAATGGAGGAGAATCTTCGACGCCTTGGGCTGCGCAATGAAGCGAGCTCCACTATGAGCGACGCCCTCCGGGCAGGGGAAACAGGGAGTTATGTGATGTCCATCCGAAAGGCGAAGGAGGAGGCCGTTAAGCTGCGCCACGAGAAGGAGTACCGGCAGTTTGCGGCGGAGGAGCAGAAGCGCAAGAATGAGATGATGCTCTCTTACGCGAACAGGGAAGAAGTCCTACAGGAGGTTATCAAGAAAGCGCAGGGGTTGCTTCGGCAGGAGATGAGCTCCACCCATGACGCCGTGTCGGGTCGCGCCCATAAGCTGACGGAGAAAGCCATACGGGCTGAGGAGCTGCAACGGCAGAGGGTCCTTCGTGACCGCCTGCACCAGTCCGCGAAGGGGTCGGATGGGGGGTCATTCCCTCTTCAGCAAACGGTGCCAGATGCGTGCGATAAAATGCGGGCCATGAAAAACCAAGCCAAAGCCGCTGCAACTCGTGAATATTGCCACAACATTGCATCCGGTCTTCTGGAGCTCGCCATGCAGGTGGCGGAAAATGTGTACGCCGTCCGTGCGGAAAATGGGGTCCCCGTGCTTCGCGTACCCCGGGAACTTCCCAAGTCGCAATGGCGTGCATGGGTAAATGAATTTGTCTTTGCAAAGACAGTGTCAAAGCCAATTAGTGACGTGCTCGCCGTAACACCGCTGCGTGAGCTCTGCGACCCCGACTACAAGAAAAGCACCGCTCAGAAGGAGGAGAGTGTTGGTTCACCCCACAGAGGGAACGAACCTAGCGGACGCACAGCTCTGGAACTGGCGCGGGACCTCACCCCCGATGAGGACGGTAACTCTGTTGCCACGGATGCGGTGGCGGAAAACATCCTTACGCGTTTGGTTGTGCTGCAACAAAGCTACGCAACCAACCTGGTCACACGAAGTGTGGACAGTGCCATCGAGCTGATCAAAAAACATGAGAAGCGGCGCCTTCGTGCCGAGTTGGACAGGCTACGACGACAGCATGAGCCACAGTGCCCGGAGGAGGTCGCGCCTGGCTGGACGCATCGGCTACCACCCGCCGGGTGTTTTTTGCACGGCGACGAGTTAAGTGGATTAAAGAAGTTTGTAGATGTGGCTTGTGGCGAAGCGGCGCACGAGCCACCGCAGGCCCTCCCGTCGCACAGGCGACGCGGCAGCATCACAATGGCAGCAGAGACTGCGCGGGCCATGATGGAATCTGAAGGCGGTAAGTGGGAAAACGAACAGTACCGCGTTCTCACCCCCGCAATGCTGATTCGCACACAACAGTTCTGGGGCCAAGGCGGGAGTGTTGGTGCTGGTGGCAACTTCGCGACGTGCAGCACAAAAACTCCGCGGGGGATGGGCTTTGCGAGCTCCAACGCCGCCCGCGCAAGGGAGGGGCGGTCACCCGAGGAACTAACGGAGTCCAACCCGCACATTGACGCACTCTGCGATGCGTTGGCGAAAGAACTTGCCGCAGTGTATCAGTACAACCTTCAGCTTGTGATACATAGCGGTGCTGCCGTGAATGAGCCCAAGTTCCCGTCAAAAGGCACACCACGCACCCTCTTCCTCGTGGGGTTTCCCGAGACCGAGGCCTTTCTGCGCACGCTGCACCAAAAGCTTCATGTCGCCGTGGAGATGGTGGAGCAGGAAATAAACAGAGCCCTCCGGGCGGAGGAGACGACAGAGGCGTTGGTGCATCAGCCGCCGGCAAAGGGGCGGGCCTCTCATAAGGGACCCCCAACCTCGCAGGATATTGCTGCTGGGTCACATAGGAAGGGCACGAGACTAATACAGCCTACTACGGGAAAGCGAGGCGCCGGTCGACTGCCTGCGACATGGAACGAGGATAATTTTGCTCCCATACGCTCTCGCGTGTATCCGCCGCTTTGTCTTCTTGGCATCTTTCTGCTGTACGACGTTCCCTCACGCCTTAGACGCATGCAACACATGGACGCCCGCTCAACCCCTTTTACGTCAGAACTGAGGGGTCAGAGAACGGTGGCAATTGAGGAGGAATCTGGCGAGTCCTACTCCGACTGGAGCATTGAGAAGCTGCACCAGGAACTCATTCAACAAGACAGAAAAATGCGGAAACTGTGGAAAACGTGGTGCAGCGGCATCAACAGAACATCCGTGTCTCTTGATACAGAGACGGTGCAGTCCCCGTATGCCGATAAGCAGAAGAGGCGTTTACGCCCTTCGATTCCGGGTAAGGCGAGTGAAGCCGTGTCCCCACACCCAACGCCAGTGACGCCCATTCTGTCGAATACGTTTCCGAAGGTTCTTTTCTTCTGGCGCAAGGAGGATCTCACGAGTTTGTCAGAGTCCAATACCGCCGCAGAAGCCATCACCGCCGCCATCCGTGTTGTCCTGAACCCCACCGTCCAGTCCGTCACGAGGAACGACCGTCTCGTGCGGGGGCAGCTGGCAGCTCCATTGAACTTGGGTGACTACCGTTTTCTTCCTGCTGCACTTGCGCAGTTGGTGGATCTCCAGCAGCGCTTCAAGACACGTTGGAAGAGGCAAACGGATCTCTACGCACAGAACCTGACGTCGACGTTGGCCCTGTCGTCAGCATCTCACTCACTACAGTCAACACGGACGGTGTCCCCGCCCTTGTCATCTGCTCCGCCTCCCATAGCATTACCAGCGAATACAGTTTGTATGTTGCCTGCAGAAAACACCATCTACAGCAGAGAGAGGGATGTGGAGGTGGAAAACATGGTTTTGCTTGAGACGGAGATGCACAGAACTTTTTGCAACTTTTTTCTGGATTTGTTGCAATTTATTACGCAAGATGCATTCCCCCCCTCACTGTGGGGGACGTTGCAACAACCCAGCAATACCACGGATCCAAACGCCAGCGCTGGGGTAGAATCATTCAGTCGCACGTTGCACTTTCTCTCCATCGATGCCAACTATGACACCTCGCGTGGGGCACTCCAAACACTACTGGTGGATGGAATGACAAAGCTGACCGCCGTATGTGCGTTACTGCTTCACTGCGTGTTGGGCTTGGCGTTGGAGTCCATAGGGGACGCCCTAGCACGTCTGTGCTTCTGGGCGCGGTGTCAAATGTGCAGCGCCTCCATTTCTTTTTCTGATGCGGAGAAGACTTCCGTCTTTTTTCCCCCGACCACCACGCCCACAGCCGCTAATAACCTTAATAACACTGTGAAGGAAGAGGTGGAAGGGGCAGTGCAAGGGGAAGAAGCGGGAGCTGGAGAGGAAGGGGGCGCGGCAACGCTCAAGTGCAGCATGTCGACCGATGCCGTAAGGAGGTCCTTCTTTAGCTCTGTCACCCGTCTCAGCTTTGAGAAGGTGCAGGAGATGGTGGGGCTTCTAGATGGTCAGACGACCTCCTTTAAGGAATTTCAACAGGAACTGTGGTCCTACGCGTCTCATGTGCAGCAGACAATGTTAAGATGTTTCCAGGCCTTTGTACAGAGTGCCGAGAAGGAGCTAAGTGATGGGAATGCAGAGAACCTGCTAGCAATGGCTTCACAGGTAACCGAAGTGCTTGTGGCACACTTGTTTGCTTTTTCACCTCTCGAGCAACGTTGTTCGTCTAGCACCGATGAAGCATCCGCGTCGGAGGTCTGTTCGTCAACCATAACTGTTTCTATCGGACGTGCGATGGCCTCCATTCGTGCACTCCGGCGCTGTTGTGCGGTCGCCAGTATTTGTGCAGCGCGGTGGATTGACGCCATGTACGTCACCGCACTCGCGGTGCCTCCGCATGGCTCGTTCCCGGCAGAGCGTCGTCCAAGGGATATTGCATCTATTTTTTGTTTGCCAAACGTTGGTTCTCGCAAAGGTTCCGCACCGCCGCCCTCGCTGGCACGTCAGTTGTTGGCTAGCTGCTCCCCGACGCTCGCTCTCTCCCCGGAGGAAGAGCGGGACTGCTGGTGGGAAACAGAGATGGAGGTGACGCTGCAGTTCTTTTCCATCTACCAGAAGCCAGTGCTTAGTAAGGTGGAGTTTCTGCATTGTGCAATGCTTGTGCAGCTCAGCTCACTTTGGAAGTTGCTGCCGCCCAAAGCGCACGCTATCGCCGAGCGGCTCGGCGTCTCTCTCCCGTTTACACCGCGGGCTGCCTACAAGAATGAGGAGGAAAAGTGGGCCAAAGTGGAGTTCACCCTGCCCTGGCTTGGAGGCGTCCAGTGCTACGGGGCCTTGGCAAAGCCGTTTGTGACGGAAGACGACGCTAGACGTATCTTCTTTGCCGCTGTGCAGGCCCAACAGCAACTTTTTTCAAAATGTGAAAGCTCCTACGATCCTCCTTTTTCCATCTCGCCAGTGTCTTCATCGGCGGGGGTGGAGATGCAGCGGTGGACTAAAAAGCCGCTGTTGCGTGTGCGCGAATACTTTATCAGTGTCATCCTGCGGCGACTCTGCCTGAGCGATGGCGATGGCGCAGACGCCACAACGAGCCCGAGCCACGCGGGTGGCTGGAGGGAACCCTCCACGATGCAGCTGCGTCGAATGATAAAATCGCTTCCGCGTGTGGTGCGGGAACAAGGCCCCGATAGTATGCCAGACCTCTGCCCTGTCTCCATGGAGGAGTGGCAGCGCATCATGTGGTGGCCGTTTTTCGAGGACGCTTCACTTGCGAAGGCGGCAACGTTTGTAAAACGGTATTTGTTGCGCCTTCTCACGGTGTGTTTTGGTTTTGTGAACGGGGAACTCTGCTCTCGGTGCACGCCATTTCTCCCTGATGTGCTTTACCTTGCGGCGGGCACGAGAGGCTGCCAGGCAACCCTGGAGCGGTACTTTCACGCCATTTTTGCCTTGAATACCGCGCGTGAAAGGAAGCTGTATCACTCCCAGGAGGCTGCTAACACGGAGGATACCTCCGACGTACGAGGAGGAGGCGATGCCGTGGTGTTGAGCGGGCCGTTGATGGCGTTTGACTTTGCCTTGACCGTGGAGGAGGCCATGTTTTTCTTTCAGCGCGCGGGTGAGACGCGGCTGCTTGGGCCGTGTGCGAGGGGGATGAGCTACAGGTCTTCAAACCACCTGTGCGAGCTGCGCAACCTCGCGCCGGAGGCGGAAGCAGACGAGGTTGTGGAGAGGGCGATGGGCAACAGCAACGGCGACAACGATGACGATGATGACGGCGAGCAGCTGCCCCTTGCGACGGAGCTGACGTTGTTGCTGGAGGTTGAGGGCGCCCCTGCACTCACACTGACACTTTTAGGCTCCTCCCACTGGGGAAACTACATCACACCGCGGCTGACGGCGGTTCCCCTCAAGCCGATTGAGACTATGGCAGCAGCCAAGAGCAAAAAGGAGCAGAGGACATAGCACGGGACGCTTTTCTTGCAGGTTGCTGCTGCAGCCCAGAAAGACTCTTATGCTCGTCTGAAAGAGGGCGGAAAGAAGGACGGCAACGCCACAGTCTCACTTCATCGTTTCCCAAGCTTGTGGGCGTTTGCATACATGTATATATATATATATATATATATATATACAC
>NW_021705812.1:58404-63885 GCF_003719475.1 Trypanosoma rangeli
CATACTATGTATATATATATATATATATATATATATACACGTATGCGGACGGAGAGAGAGGAGCATTTTCCACCAGCATCCTGTGTGGAAGGTTAAATGTATAAATGTACAGAAGACTCTGCTTCCACTTCAGAGGCTTCGCTTACAAGATATTTTGTATTCAGCAAAATGGAGTTGTTGTGCCTCTTTTTTTTTTTGTTTTCTCATTGATTTTCTGCTTTCCGCCCACCTCACTGCTTCTCCGTGTGGCGGTAGAGACGCAGCTTTCAGGACGTCTCACACACACACACACACACACCACACTTCTGCTGCGTCTGCCTCCCTGTGACTGGTTTTCCCCCGACTCTACTCCCTTTTGCTCTTTGCTGGTGCTGTGGAAGCCGGAAGTCACACTGTTGCTGCTGTCGCATACCGGGCGCAAAAACGAGGGCAGGAAGCAACACACGTACACACGGGCACAAAAGGAATAAGATTTTTTTTTTTAAAAAAGGAAGTCCTGTTCATTCCTGTCCCGTTCCCACTCTACTTTATACACACACACACACTCACAGGGAGCGAAGCCGCCGAGAGGTCTTCGAGCGTCGGTGTGTGTGTGTGTGCCTTGTGTCGGCAAGGCTCCTCGCGCCACACTGTATAGAAGCAGAAAAACAGGGATAAGGAGTAAAATACATCGTAATTGAGTGAATTCTTATTTTTATTTTGTTCTTCTTGGGTCCCTCGCCCTTTTAATTGCCGTCCAATGGAGAGCCACAAAGATGTGATTCTCAGCCAGGCCCCGGCGATGTACGAGAGAACCGGAAAGGGTGCCGGCGTATTGGAGAACTACAAGGGGATCCTGCTCTGCGCCCGCCCGGCAAATCTTCCGCATGGCCCCTCCATGCAGCTGCGCGGGGAGACCGTGGTTGGTGGGACTTTGTCGACAGTTGGCGGTGAGGCGGCTCCCGCGTTTGTGCCGAGCGGTGCGACAGAAACTCAGGCGGGTTTGGGGCCCTCCGTTGAGGATCGCGCGATCATGGAGCGCAACCGCCGCAGGCGGCTAGAAAACTACAAGCAGCAGCGTGTCACTGCGCGCTCGGTGCTGACGCGCCACCGCCGCTGGCTTCGCAGCTTTGCAGAAGAAGTGCGAAGAATGAAAAAAGACGAGATACAGCACGAGGTTGAGCTTGCCAGGCGCGCGGGGCAGTTTTCTCAGCAGCAGGCTCAAAAGCGTGTGGAGGTGGCCGCTGGTGGCTTCCACCAGACCGCCGATGCAACGCCAACGATCAGGGAGCCGAAGCCGCAGGAGGAACGGGTCTCCACCGATGCCGAGCAGGCCGCCATTGGGAAGAAGAAAAAGGCGGCGGCAAAGAAGAAGCAGAAGCCCAAGTGGGCTCTCACAGAAGATGAGGCGTTAGAAGATGAATTGGCGGACGCCGACGAGCTGCTGGAATTTGCTAAGAACCTTGACTACGAAAAGTTCATCAGCGACTATGAGGTGGCTGGGGCGCTGGCAATCATGCGGGAGCGCGTGGAGGAAATTGCGCGGGAGAACAATTGGAGCAAGGAGACGGTTGAGCGGGCAGCGAGTGAGTCTGTGGACGAAGAGTTTGGCGAGGATGAGGCGGAGGCGGGTAGGGACGACACCACGTCGAGGACGGGTGCACCACGCGGGGAGTTGCATGCACCAAAACAGGGAATCAACGCTGCCATGGCGCGAAAGGCCGCCCCACGCCACGCCGTGAAGCACACTGAGGGCTGGGACAAGTCAACCAGCATTGGTGGGGTGCTTAAGCGTGCCATCTTTCGAGACACACTTCTGTTAGCGGAGCGCATCCTTGCCTCCTCCGCATCGATGCAAAAAATACACACCAAATACAGCCTTGCACGTGTCCTGCAAAAGTGTGTGTTAACCGGCACCGACGCTACGGAGGCTATGCAGAAGCCCTCCATCGGCGGAAGTAGAGGATTAGACGGGGGGCCGCGTATAGTCAAGGTGCAGCCCGACGCAACGGGATTAGAACCCGGGGAGGAGAACACCGACGTCGGGTCGCAGCGGACGTTGTTGGCAATGCAGCGCTCAAAGGAGCGGACGCAGGGCCTGCCCTACCTGTATCGCTGCCCCGCCATCTAGAATGGAGTCGTGGATGTATATTTTTCATGTCGCTGCTTAATTTTCTGTTGTTGACGATGATGAACACGGATACACATATATCGTGCTATTTATGCGTACTCGGACGACGGTGTCTTGGCTCAGAGGAGGCACAGGAACACGCGGCTAATGACCCCAGCAAGTGGGGAGAAGAAGGGCGGAGCAGCAGAAACACTTCCCCCCACCCCACTTTGAAAGGCAAAAGGAAGTAACAACAACAAAAAAGTAGGAGTAGGGGAGCTGAGAGGGTGCCTTCGATTTTTTGCCGATTCTGCTGCTTCCTTTGCATTGGCAGTGTACAGGCCAACATCTACCGTTATGCTCTCTTTCTGTATGTCTGCCTGTGTGTGTGTGCCACGCACGTTGATGTTAACACCGGCTACGGACTCAGCGGGCCGACGTGCGTGGGGATGCTCTACGAGTGGTCTGACTCCCCTGGCATTCATCCACTCCTTCCAGCGGGGGCACATGGACGAAGCAAAAAAAGAAAAAAAAACAGAGAGATCAAGAAGAGAAAAAGAACATTGGAAGCTCATGTAAAATAGGAGAGAAATATATATGGAGGGGGGAGCATCCCCCCTCCCCCCCCCCAATCGGCGCCTGATATGTGTGTACATGTGTTTGTCATTCATCGCGTTTTTTTTGTTTTCCTTTGGGAGAGAAGAGGAGAGACTCCCACGAGTGTCACTGCATAAGAACAAAAACAACAAGAGAGGAGGCGAAGCGAATACGCAGTGAGAGGGAGAAGGGGGTGCAGTTGTTGTTCTTGTTGCTGCTGCTCCTGTGCGGGGGTAGAAACGCACAGGCAGGTACGGCAGAGGCAAGGCAAGTGTATCGAGGAAAGGCGCGTGCGTGGCTGCGTCGACTCTCCCTGCGCCATTTCTGTTCGATGATGTTGATGGTGGGGATTTGGGCGCCACGTGTGTGCGATTGCACGGTGTTGCAGCTGGGTACCTTTTTGCATTACTTTTATTGTTTGCCACGGTACTTATTAATTATTTTTTTTGGTCTCATTGTTCCCTATCTTTTATCTCTCCCTCCGTGGGCTGCTGCGGATGCCGTCCTGGCTGCTTGCGTCTTCGCGTGACCGCAGGGTGAGGCCTTAACAATCGAGCACGCATGGATTTAAACGCGCATGGATTCTTCGGCCAGGCAGCCACCAACAACAATGCCAATGCCAGTGCCAGTGCTATTGGGTCCGTTACCGGCAGCAACCGACCACAGCGTCGCATGCATCCTATTCGCCCAGTGACGATAAAGCAGCTGCTGGAGGCGCAGCGCGTCGGCGAGGGCGTGATGGTTGTCGACGGCCGCGAGGTCACGCAGGCGACCGTCGTTGGTCGTGTGATCGGCTACGAGGACGAGACGGCTAACCGTCTCACTGGCGCCGTCACGGCGAAGCACTACGGTTACCGCATTACCGACGGCACTGGTCTCGTTGTGGTGCGCCAGTGGATGGAGTCTGAGCACCAGGAGGAGCCGCTGCCCGTGCAGTGCTACGTGCGGGTCTCGGGCACCGTGAAGGTGTGGCAGAACGCCCCCATCGTCACCGGCACAGTGCGGCTTGTCTCGGACTGCAACGAGCTGAACTACCACTACCTCGACGCTATCCTCACGCACCTGCGACTGTCGAAGGGCAACAAACACGCGAAGGATGAGGCTGCAGTTCCGGCTGTTAGCAACACGGCGAGCACGCTAGGTGTGCAAAACATGCTGCCGGGCGGTGAGGGCAAAGTCTTTGCCACAGACGTGCTGCTGAATGCAATCAAACAAAACGCGCGAAGTGATGTGGGGTTGACGATGGATGAACTCACCGCCGCGGCACGGCAGTACGGGTTTAGCGTCAATGACGTTCGCGTCGCGCTGCGCACGCTGGCGGCGGAGGGGAGTGTGTACCAGACACATGACAATCGGTTCAATATTTAGCAGGGTTGAGGGTCAGACACGGAGCGGGGCGGTGGAGGCGAAGGAGCAGCAGCGAGAGGACGGCGCTGCAGGCACTGCGGTTCATTCACGCGTCTTGGTTGTTGTCTTTGTTTTTTGTTGTTGTTCTTTTCCGCTGCATTTGTGTCTTTCTTGCCTCTCGAATGCCCTCATACACATATATTTTTTGTTGTTGTCCTGATTTTTCAGGGGGACCGCATCAGGCAAAGAGGAAACAAACGACGACGAGGGTGAAAAGAAACGAAACGAAGAAGAAAAAAGGCAGAGAAGAAGGTGTCGTGTACATTCCGCACTCGTCGCCCCGCCTCCTCCTGCCCCTCCTGCCCCACCATCCACTTGTCCATAGACATGCGCATATGTGCAGGCGTATCACGGGCCATGTCATCCCTCACGTTATCTTTTTTGGTGTGGTTGGTTTAATTATTCCTTGTTTCTCCAAGTGAATTGTTTTTGCCGCATGGATGAAGACACAAGCAAAAAGAGAGGAAAATAAAAAAAAACAGAGAGAAAGAGAGATTTTGTGTGTGAAAGGAGGATACGGTCGTTGTGTGGCGATGACTCGCTTCTGTCTGCGATTCCACCGGGTATCGGGGACGAGAAGAGGCCTCACACGCGCCCCGTGATGCCTGCAGAGAAGACGTATGTGCCGCATTGGGACCACACACACCCGTCACAGCAACTCCTTTCATTTTGTTTGTTTCACTGCTGCTCCCGCCCCCGGCGCCTCCAGTTTTTCTCTGCGGAGCATTTAACGGGAAGGCCTGGCAAGCGATGGGGTGCGACAGCGGACGAGACAGTCATCCACGCAGCGCGCTGATCTCTTTCCTATCTCTCCATATCTCTCTTGTCTGTTCCTTCACAGTGTTTGCTGTTTCTTGCAGTGCCCAAGGATTCACGTATCTTTGGTATTCACATTGCCGTATTTCTTTCACAACTCAACGATGCGACGCGCCACTAGCCAACTGATCCGCAACACCTCCGTTGCTGCAGCGGCCCGCTTTGCCGCGACCAGCAGTGCAAAGAAATACGACTTGTTCGGCTACGAGGTGGACACCAACACGGCCCCGTGGATCGAAAAGATCAAGAAGTGCAAGTACTACGACGAGGCCGGCGAGGTGCTTGTGAACATGAACGTGGGCAACTGCCCGCCCGACATCGCGACGTACAACGCAGCGCTGCAGTGCATCTACGAAGCACCCTCGAAGCAGGCGCAGCCCGTGGAGAACGAGAGCAAGTTCTGTGCGATGCTGGACCTCATGGAGGAGATGAGCCACCGCAACAAGATGAAACCGAACGAGGAGTCCTGGACGTGGGTGATGAAGGAGTGCGTGAAGAGCGGGCAGTTCCGCCTCGGCTATTGCATCCAGAAGGTGATGGAGGCGGAGTTCAAGTCGTGCCCTGCCGACCTC
>NW_021705812.1:64087-64830 GCF_003719475.1 Trypanosoma rangeli
CGATGCGACGCGCCACTAGCCAACTGATCCGCAACACCTCCGTTGCTGCAGCGGCCCGCTTTGCCGCGACCAGCAGTGCAAAGAAATACGACTTGTTCGGCTACGAGGTGGACACCAACACGGCCCCGTGGATCGAAAAGATCAAGAAGTGCAAGTACTACGACGAGGCCGGCGAGGTGCTTGTGAACATGAACGTGGGCAACTGCCCGCCCGACATCGCGACGTACAACGCAGCGCTGCAGTGCATCTACGAAGCACCCTCGAAGCAGGCGCAGCCCGTGGAGAACGAGAGCAAGTTCTGTGCGATGCTGGACCTCATGGAGGAGATGAGCCACCGCAACAAGATGAAACCGAACGAGGAGTCCTGGACGTGGGTGATGAAGGAGTGCGTGAAGAGCGGGCAGTTCCGCCTCGGCTATTGCATCCAGAAGGTGATGGAGGCGGAGTTCAAGTCGTGCCCTGCCGACCTCGTGAAGCAGAACGATGCGAACGCGGAAAAGGCCAAGACGGAGGGTGAGGAGCACCCCGGCCACCTCTCAAAGCAGGTCGGCCTCTTCGACGTGAAGATTGAGTAGGGAAGGGTAGTCTAATGTGTTTGTGTCTGTTGAATGCGTGTGAGACGAACGGTGTTAAAATAGGTAGGAGTTATTCTCGGGTTATTAGCGTTTGGTTGAATGAGATGTTTGGCGAGAAAATGGGTACATCTCTGTACGTGTGTGTGTGTGTAAGTAGGTGGGAGATGT
>NW_021705818.1:0-4121 GCF_003719475.1 Trypanosoma rangeli
TATATATATATATATATATATTATTGTGTGTGTGTGTGTGTGTTACGTACGCGTGTGTGTGTGTGTGTGTGTGTGTGTGTGTGTGTGTGTGTGTGTGTGTGTTACCCAGGCGTGTGTGTTTAATTTATTTATTTTTTGAGTGTCGGTGGTGGTCGGAGAAGGAATGCAGAGTGTTTGATGTGCGGTGCCTGCCGTCGCACCCCCACACCGTCAAAATTGTGTTTTTCAGAACTGAACTCTTTACATTTGCCCGCATACGTACTGATGTGCGTGTGTGGGGAGGGGGGGAGCGGGGGGCGGAGAGGGAGGGGCCTAGAGTACACGTATTTTCATTGGGAACTTTTTAAATATTTCCATCAATTTGATAGAACTGCTTCGTCGCGTGTTTGTCGCTGCGGGCGGTCCTGTGCGGTGGTGGTCGTGAGTGGGTCACGGGTGGTCTCTTGCCTCTCAATGTTTGGCTGGGAAAGGTTCCAGCACGTTTCTATGAGTTTGCTCTGAGTGTAGAAGCATGAATGTGTGCGAATGGGGGTGGTCTGGAATTCGTGGATTTGTTTGCGCATGAGTTGCACGGCCCTCCGATGCTGCGAAGGATGTGCCACGGCGAAGAAACGAGGTGAAGAAGAAGCGGTCGTGCGGGGGTGTTACTTGGAGAAAATTGGTAAGATAAATATATAGGAGGAGGTAAAAGGGAGGGAGATGTTGAGAAAGGATTCCTGGAGTCACCGCTGTCTTCTAACGCAACTGGCAGCAAAGAGGTGGGCTCTGTTCCTTGCTTAAGTTTTGGATGCAAACCTGGGGATGTCTGAGTAGGCATTAGTTTTTATTTTGCACCTCGTTTTAAAAAAAAAAAATTATTTTTGTTTTGCCTCGAATTTTGCGTGGGCTGAGGCCTGTCACGGCTCTCTCGCCACGCCTAGCTCTTCGGCCTTCTGCATGTTTGCTTCGTGCAGGTCGCACTATTTTTTTCTTTTTTTCCTCTCATTCTCACTTTTCCTGCACCGCACACACGCAAACGCATGCCACCCACGACGCAGCTCAGGGAAGTTTTTCCGTTGCAAGGATGATAAAGGCACTGGGGAAAGACACAGGTCGTGGGCGCCAGCGAAGCGATCGCAGCGCCTTTTGGGTTGCCCCACCGCAGCGGTATGTGGTCAACCGGCACAGTCCCAAGGCGGTGCCGCACAATCTCTCCGTCATTATTGTGGTTGACCCCCATATGGTGGAGCCCACTGCATTTCTTCAGCCCATAGCGCTGCTTGTAAACGACACTGGAAGTTGCGAGGCAGCGGAGGATGGGTCTGTGCCTTCGCCCGGGCTGAACTCAACGAGTGATACAGTCATCCCCTCGCTTTTTAGAATGGACGTCTACGTTTGGGAGGACACAACACTGAGGGAGATACTGGAGGAGGTGTTGGCCACGAGTGCGGCAGCCAAGCAGGTACTGCTGCCCTCCAACACCTCAGCCCTCCCTGTTGTGGAGAGGGAGAGGGAGGCAAATAAGCCATCTCCCACCACTGGAAAAGAGAAAATAGGAACGACGGTGAGAAGAGAGGAAGAGAAGAATAATGGTAATAATAACAGTGGGTTGAGGGAGGAAGCGGAAGATGCTGATAGTGCGTCGGTTGAATTTGATGAGGGGAATGAGTCCGTTAACGGAGACGTGGCGGAAGGGGAATCGGACGCCAAACGTGTACGCACCGAGGGGGAGAATACGCAGGAGCCTCCAACGGGTACTTCGTCGGCCACACCATGGAGTCAGCGGAGGAATAGGCGACCGCCGCCTATGCCCGTTGCCAAGGTGCGTGTCTCCCATGTGTTTGTTGACGCTGACAAGAAGCCACAGGTTAGAGATATGGCAGTCTTACGCGTTGACAGGCCTGTCTTCCACACAGGGGACTACACTACCATGCACGAAATACGTACTTCCAAAGCGGGAGGACGAGGATGGAAAAACGGGGACCTGTTGGTGTTATCACCCACCGTACGATACTACAGAACCGTGTATAAGTGATATGGTGGCCGTTTGTGAAGAAGAAGAAGAACAATGCTGGAAAGAATAGTAGGGAAGTGTAGACGGGGGAAAAAAAAAAGGAGGTTTGCATGTAGACATGCTTTTGTCGGTATGCGTACAACGGCACGGGCACTGTATGCAACGGTGTCCCAACTTGTTTTTCCACCCCCTCATTTCTTCTTCTTCTTCCGTGCGATAGGTGGTAGTAGGTGCGATGGCGTGTGTACCCTTCTCCTTCAGCACGGTTATTATTATTATTATTATTATTGTCACCGCTGTGTTTTTTTGTCGTTGTGGTTTACTTTTCTTTGTGGACGAGGCAAGAGGGTCTCTGTCTCCGTGGTTAAGCTTGTGTTGTCTGTTGGGTTGGCTTTAAGCAAGGGGAGGTTGCCCATTTGGTGGTGGTAAGGCGAGAAGGGGGGGGGGAAGTTGTTGTCGTGCATCTCGGCGTATTTGTAGTCTTGTGCAGCCTGCGGGCGCGGTGTCTGCCTTCTGCTTGTGTCACTGCATTGCCACCAATCAAATCGCCTCATACTTTGCCCTTCCCCGCTTAATGGGGTCTATTTTTCTTTATTATTCTCTCTCCTCCCGCCACACAGTTTAAAGCGACTTCACACATCTATTTATCTGTAAGCCATCTCCTCCACCCGGGTTTGCCCGTTTGTTTATTTGTCTCGTCATCTACACCGTCACTGTTTGTAATCGAATCTGCAGGGATGGAAGAGTACATTGACCTGGAAAAGGCGCTTGGTGTGGCCATCAAGGCGGCGCGGAGTGCCGGAGACATCATGAGGGAATTTTACCAACTTCGTCGGGAGGATACCGCGGCGAAAGTGACGCGGGAAACGAAGGAGGGTAGCTTCCAGACTCCCAGCGGGGCAGACGCCCCGCTCAAGCCAAGCCCGCTGCAGCTGCTCGATATCAAGTCGAAGTCGGCCGCAAACGACCTTGTAACGCACTACGATACCCTCTGCGACGAGACCATCATGAAAACCCTGCAGCGCTACGATGCAAAGGTGGAGAATGAAAAACAGAAGGCAGGGTTTGAGTTGTTTCAGTTCCGCTTTATAACAGAGGAGATTAGCCCCGATACGCCCCTGACTGATGACCCGACTTGGATTGTCGACCCCATTGATGGCACCACGGCCTTTGTACACGGGGGCTGTGAGTGCTGCGTCAGTATTGGCCTCACCATTAAGAAAAGGACAGTTCTTGCGGTTGTGTACTGTCCCTTTATTGGGAGCGCACCCCATATGATGTGTGATTCGAGCCCCACCGCCGTCCCAGTGGGGGAATTGTACACCGCCATCCGTGGGAAGGGGGCATTCCTCAACGGCCAAGCCATCCGTGTTGCCGCAGACGTCGCGCCAACAACTTCTCTGGTAACGTTTAATTGTCCCACACGTGTCAAGCTTTCCATGGAAGAGATGTCGAATTGCAAGTCCCAATGGGAAACCCTTCGGCAGGCAAAACACCAGAGAGCCCTTGATGCCAATGGGCACATTCGCCAGGAGCTTGCTCTGATTCCGGTGCAGGGCATCCGCAGCTATGGCGCTTGTGCCTTTATTCTCGCACAGATTGCCGCAGGGCGCGTGGATCTGTACATGGAACCTGCGGGCATGATATGGGATGTTTGCGCAGGAAGTCTTTTGGTAACGGAAGCCGGTGGTGTTGTACAGAACATGTGGGGTCGTGAGTTTGGAATGGAGGGCACCACTACGATTGTCGCGGCGGCGAATGAGGCACTCGCCAAGTACGGAGTCAAACTCTGTAAGGAGGTGAATTATGCGGATTTTTGGAAACCGTGAAACGTTAGGGTGTGGGGTGAAAAGGGGAGTGTGTAAACATGATTGGGGGAAACAATGAGGGAGACTGCGGGGCCAAGAGAGAAGAAAAATAAAAAAAAAAAAATAGGGAGTAAAAAATTTTCTTTACTCTTTCCCCTTTAGTATTAATTTTCACGCCTCCTCACCACTGCAGCGCTGAGGCGCAACTCGGTCTTGTCCCTTTTGTTTCTACTGTCCGCATCCATCTCTTTTTCTCTTGGGGTTGTAGAAGATAACCTCGTTTTTATTTTGTTTCTTTTTGTTTTTTTGTTTTGTTTCTG